>NW_009647735.1:3664554-3693888 GCF_000708025.1 Charadrius vociferus | reverse complement strand
ACTCTTTCCAATATTCAAAATCTTACTATAGTGTTTTTAAATCAGAATTGAGACCTTTGAGCTACTATACCTAGGAGAAAATTCAATTACATGCTTTTTTTTTGCATGTTTTAAAGCAAAGCTCAGAAAATTGTCATTCTATTTTGAGCTTAGTATCTGACATTATATTCAAAAACCTGCAGGAAAGAATGAAGTTTGCTGTAAGTGTCTATTTAATGAGCCATAAAATATAGCAGTATTCAGAACTACTTAAACTTCATTTCATTAGTTTTTCTAAATTCTGGTTTTTAGCTATTTGCATGGTTTGACACCTGTCGAACAAGAAAGACAGACTGGTAATAACATAGGATTTCTGTACATTTTTTTTAATTAGTGTTGGTGCAACCATTTAAAGCTTTCTAATACAAAAATAAATTATGCTGGTTAACATAGCCTGATATACTCTAATTAATATAATTTGCAACAGTAATTTTGCTTGACTAAAGCTTTTAGTAAGATCTTGACATTTCTATGAATAAATAGGCTGTTTTCAGGAATTTTGATGACTTTATGTCAGTCCACAAATAACAGAGCCAATCTGTCAATTACTTCTTGTGATTACAGTTATTCAATATTATGTGTTTGGACATCGACACATGTAAATATTCACTTAGGAAGAACATCTGCTTTGTACAGTGTCAGAAAGTATCAATAATTAATAAATACATATTAAGTTTACTGCTTTAGACCGGTGTATTATAAGCACTGTCATATTTTAGAGCTTATACTCGTCTGCACTATAATAAATATAATCACGTTTAAATCAGTAGTAAAGTTACTATTCACAGTTGGTTTGGTTTTTTTTTTAATTAACAATTCTCAATCAAAATTCTTCCTTCCCCTCTCTACCTACAAACAGCAACATTTCACTTCTACCAGCAGCCAAGTTGACAGGAAACTCACATTACAGCACACACTTCAAAATGTGAAAGAGTCGACCTTTGGGCTTTCAGCCCCCTGCGTATTTGCCCTGAGACAATTTTCAGGCTTTCAACACCCTGAGACAATTTTCATATTGTCTTCCAAAAAAATCTGAAATGATAGGAAGTACGTTTCTAATACATTTGTATATATATAAATACATTAACTAGCATAAAATCCTAGATTAGCCTCTCGTGCTAACAAACAAAATTTAATAATATTTTTTAACTTGTTTGCAAAATAGTGAGGTTGATAGAGATGCATAGCTATTTGCAGAGATCCCTTGTTGGAAATAAAGCTGAGTGTAATGTTGCTCTGCAGTCTCACATATAGCAATTCCCTGTTCATGTTTCTTTCCAAACATCACTCGTCTTCCTCCACTCAGGCTGGTCAACCAACCCCAGCTCTTGTTTCAGCCTTATTGTAAGCAACAAGTCAGGAGGAGGTAAGTCACACTGGAGACTAGAGTAGTGGTTAGCTGTTCCCATCCTTTGGACAGCTGAACAAGAGAATTATTTGTTCTGAGAAAGGAGGAAGAAGATAGATATACTTTTTAAAGGAAGCAGGGCCCAAGTAGTCCCAAATCACCTGCTCTTTCAGACAAGCATGAGTTTCACTTGCTATGTTTGCAAAAAGCTTTTTTTTTTTTTTTTTCTTTTCTCCATATGTAGATGAGTCTACTGTTAACACAAAGCAACATTCTTGCATGCTTCATAAACTCCAGTATAAAAAGAAATTACAATTTTTTTTCAGCTTTTTTCATTAGTCAGTGTTGAACATAACCACAGACACACACACACAAAATCATAGAAGTAGAAAGATTTGTCTACTGTCAGTTTCCATCCCATCTCATTAGTGCATACTGTGATTTGAGTCTGCATATGTTGATTATGAGAAAGAATTTATTTGGATTTAATGTTCATTCAATTTTTCAGATCTCTATCAGGACCGTGAGATAATATCCCAAAAGCATAGTCTTTCACAAGACAAACACAACTTATCTTTATGGTGATGTAAAAACACTTCAAGATGGACAAATGTTAACGTGCCTTCTGGCAAAATCACCAACCTTCAAACGGAAGAAAGAAAATGGTGCCTGTGTGTTTGAACAGTTTGTGGGAAGGAAACATGATTAAAAATAAAAAAAAGCAGAAAGATTTCCCCCCCTCTGATTATTGTGAAAGACTGTAGATGACCAAAACGATGTGCTTTCAATTGATTGCTCCCTGTAAATTCAGATCTCAATATAGTATGTCTATTTATTGTGTATGTGGAAATTTGATCACAGTTATCTGGGATTCTCCCCTCCAGCATAAATAATGAAAGATATATTTGCATGAAAGCATCATTAAGAAGAAAGAGGTCCAAAACACGACAAGCAAAACACATCAAGCAAACTGAAAACAAACTTTCCTTTATCAGATGTTGACTTGCAAAAGCTATAAAAACTCCCTCACAGCCTTAGCCCCTGTGTCATGGTTTAACCCCAGCCAGCAGCTAGAACCACGCAGCTGCTCGCTCATTCCTCTCCGTTGCGATGGGGAAGAGAATCAGACAAGTCAAAGCGAGGAAAAACTCATGCGTTGAGATAATGACAGTTTAATACGTGAAGCAAAAGTAGCGCATGCACGCAAAGCAAAACAACGACAAGGCAGGTGTTCAGCCATCCCCAGGAAAGCAGGGCTCCATCACATGTAACGGTTACAGGGGAAGACAAATGCCATCGCTTCAAACATCCCTCCCTTCCCTCTTCTTCCCCCAGCTTTATCTGCTGAGCATGACATCACACAGTGTGGAATATCCCTTTGGTCAGTTGGGGTCAGCTGTCCCAGCTGTGTCTCCTCCCAAGAACACTATTTTCATCCCACACCCAAAACATAGCAGTATACCAGCTGCTAGTAATAAAGTTAACTTTATCCCAGCTGAAACCATGACACACTGTCAGCCAAGCAATTGCACGAACAGTAGCGCTACATTAGAGATTGCAAACCTCAAGTCTCACTATTTTGAAATGTTCAACCTATCCTGTTTTAGGTAGTCTTAATCTGTGTCTTGCCTAGTCTTGCTCACCCCTGAGCAAAGAGGGATGTGTGTACATTTCCATGTATGGATAACCCACAGATCTGAATTGCCCTCTTTTTCTTTGAAATACAAAAGTCATTTAAAGTAATGGGTTGGTACCAGTTGTCACCTTTCTGGTCTCAAAAGAATGAAGAGCTGAAAAAAACCAGAAAATCCATTTGACTATCCATCCATGAAGGGAGAGGTTAATACTGGTCTGCTCAAGGTAAATAAGTTATGGTCGTATAACCACGGATTAAAAAAAAAAAAAAGTATTCATAAATTTGAGATCATTTCCTCAGAACAACTAATGTTTTTCATTACCCTCCCTTGATCAAATTCAACTATATTTAGTGGTGAAACTAGGACCACTATCTGTAAACCTTGCAAAGTTTGAGATGGGTCAGTTCCATGCAGGAAAATTTCAGATTAGCAGCCACAAGATCAATACAAAGCTTCTAAATATATTAAGAAAAATTAGAGTATTGGCAATCAGATATTTGGATTTTTTTATTTTCTTAATATTCACCTTGTCTAATTTGTCAAAAATGTTTTCATCTTGGAGGTGGGTAAATACTAAAGATGAAACTGCACCGAGACTTCCTCTCCATGCCTGGGGAAAAATAATACTGACAGATATTGGTACTATCAGTACAATTGCTGCCCTGCTGGTTTAATCTGTTTGCAACAGGATTGTTGCACAGTAGTCCATGGAAAGTAGCTGTCGCAGTTTGCCGACTTTCAAATGCTTTTTGTTCTAGGTGGTTTTGCTGTTAGTTTTCTGTTCTTCTGTTTTAAAGCTGGAGGGTCAGTTACAGTAAATTCAGCAGACACATAGAAAGAACATAAACCGTAGATGACTAGTCCCTATTCCTGCCCGGACAGTAACTGAGATGTATTCTGACTACAGAAATGGGCTACATTGAAATAAAAGCTATAGAAACTCTCTTAAAGAGTGTCATCATTTATCTGCTGTTATGCCTCGGCAAGTCATTCTACAACTGTCTAAAAGAAGCACATATATAATTCACTCTCATTAAATCCTCTTAAGTCAACATTAAGTTCTCTACTTGTATCGTGGAGCTCTTTAAAGTACTCACTAGTATATGTCACACTAAAGACATTGATTTAATGCATCTAAGAGGTATTATGATCCGTAATTGTCCTACTGACATTCTCATTTCAACTCTGAGATGCAAATACTTTAGAGCAAGAACAAATCCAGCTATTTCTCACTTCAAGTCAGATATTTGAAAAACACATCAAATGACAACCAAGCATTCACCTCGGATTCATCTAGTCATCAGGTAATACCAATCTAAATATTAAAGACACCTTTACTCCTTGACCACAGTCTAGCTATAATTTTCTGGCAGTTAAGCATGAACCACTGTCTAAAGCACTAACAGATACTTCAGTACTCTGTGTAAGATTGGTTCCACTCATCAAAAAATACATAAGGTACTTAAAAAATCCCAGAGACAGCAGAATCAAAGATATGGGATGCTTTCTGTACCAGGGCCAGCCAACAAACAACACCTCTTCTGCCGGAAGAGCTGACTCTTGGGGTGTATGACATAAAGCCTTTAAACTGAGTGGCACTGAGAAAGCAAAAATAAAAGAAGAACAACTTGGGGGTGGGGGCATGGAGGGAAACTACCAAGTAACAAGTTAAAAACCAAAACAAGTTGCTTGTTCAGACACCCTGGAGTGAAACTGGGGAATTCACTGATGCAGAATGTTATGGATGTTGTGGGTTCAGAAAAAGCTGGACTAATTTGTAAGAAAGTAAACTACATTACACACTATAAGAATCATAGGCATAACTAAGACACATACGATCATAAGGTGAGAAGAATTCTACCTTTCCCACTTTTTTGCCTCCTCTAGAAAGCAGATGCTGGTCTAGATAAACATGAGAAAAGCCACAGCAGTCCAGACTAGAAGTTCTTAAGTCCTAGTTTGCAACACCTGAAATGCACCAGTCATAGCTTTCTTTGACATTTTCCTTCTACTATTATTCATAGTTCTAGTTTTCAGACCCAAGGAGCTGGTGACAAATGTGTGGTAGTGGGGGGGTGAGAAATACGGGGTTATTCACAGAACCATTACTTCTTACACAGAATAACTAACGACGGCTAACAAAATTAAGTCAATGAGTTAGAAGTTCATTATCAAGGTTCTGTTTTTCTGGTTGTCGTGGTCTGGCCTCAGCCAGCGACACAGAACCACGCAGCCGCTCGCACAACTCCCACAGCTGTGGAAAAAGAAAATGACAGGGCCAAACTCGCGGGTTAAAAGAGTGCAATTTAACAGAACAGCAAAAGGAAAAGACGAAAACGCGATTACAGTACCGCCGCGAAGCGCACCGACCGGACCCGCACCGCCGCAGCCCACCCCCGAGTGGCGACTGCTCTCCTCGCCCCGGCAGCGCCTCTTATAGCCCGGGCACGGGTCACGTGGGATGGAACACCCGCCCCCTGCCGGCTCCGGGGGAGAGTAACCCCATCCCTGCCGCAACCAGGACACTGGTATATCGTGCTACCATACCATTAAAAAAATTAATTATTGTACAGTAAAAGAATTAAGAATTCCTTTCTCCTTATCCACCATCTACTGCTCTACAAGGGCGTTGGGGGTTCTGTGTCCCCTGCCTACAGCAATTCCTCACCTAGCTACATTCTAGACAAAATGAAGTCTCATTACATATTTTCTAGCTACAAGAAAATAAGTTTATAGGTGCTAGATTTCCATCATCCTATAGTCCAAAATGCTGCTTTGTGAGTGAGGACAACCTTTTATTCTTCATTCAAGGATGTTTTCCTGATTTAATGCACTGAGTAAATTGTTTATTCTCTTGTTCAGACACAGGTAAAACAATCGTGCCACAGGCAATAAGCTTTGGAAAACAAATTGTTGAAGAAGGAAGTTCATTTCATCAAAGAGCATCTTCAGTTATCAAACATTCTTTCAGCAATGATCACATATTGAAAATACCTACTGTCCTCAAAGCTACGAATGATATGCCTTTGCCCACAGACAAAAGAACAAAGCGATTCCTTGCGAGACCCGCAGCACACTGAGCTGCAATGGACGAGGAGGTTTGGATGGGTAACAGCATGTAATAGTCCTGAATTATACCATACAACGAAAATGCATTTGGGGTTTGTCTTCACTACCTGCCAATCTTCCCCTGTAGCTTGTAATATGTACGTGTCAGTCCTCTCAAGCTACAAATTCTAAAGTTGAAATCCAAATGGAGTTTAGAGCTGATTTACCAACAACTTGTGTGCTTTCTTCAAGTGTGTTTTTTTATACTAGGCTGCTGATGCGTTAGATACCGCGTGGCACAAAAAGTACTCCCCCCCCCCCCGAAACAAACCCTTGGAAGTAAATTAATGAAGAACCAAATGGCAAAGCAGATTGGATTGTTACTACCAAATAGTGTTTCAAACACAATCTAATTAGGTGATAAAATGGACCAACATACACTAAGACTAAGTAAGCAATTAAGTGCTGTGTATCACAGAGTGGGAGAGGCATCAGTTATACAGGACTGTAGCGCGAGACACTTGGCATTTAGCTCTCTAGCAACTTATCTATCTCAAGGGAAGAATAAAATGAATCTGAGTAGAGGATGGCTTCTTCAAATTGAAGCATCTTCCTTTTCATTCTGATTTTATGACGAGTCAAAAAAACCCTCTACCATATTGATACTAATTCTGAGGAAAATATTTAACCTCTGTACAATAGATGATTGCGCTGATCTTTGACTTTATCAGCACTTACTCATTTACCAGAAAATTTGTTTTTGAGCCTTGGATATTTCCTATACAAAATAACTCAAAAACTTGTATTAAAAAAGAAAAAAAAGACAATTTGCATAACTTGAATTTAACTTCTCACATCACGATGGAAGCAGAATAATGCGTTTGATATAGCAGAAGCAACTCAAAGCATAAATTTATCAGCCATTTACTCTTCTTCAACTTCCTCAAAATTCAAAATAAATCCCATCTCAGACAGGATTATTCACACACAGGAACACATGCACACACGTACTCACAAAAGAAAGGCACAGAAAGCCATCCCGGCACAAAGGTACTCCATGAGATACTAATGCTATTAAATCTTCAGAGTACATTCATTACACTTCTTGAATATTACCTGCGCCCTTAATTGTGCCCATTTGATTCCAAATAGATAATATCTAAACAAAATAATCAATTAAATTTACAATGGATTGCTTTTAACACCAATAATCCAGCCCTAGATGTTGAAATAAGTCTGCTCTTGAGCAGTACTCCCAGAAAAGGCAAATCTCACAGTTGTATGGTCACATGCATTCAGAATTCAGGTTACATTGTAACTGGCAGCAGCAACTCCGGGGAAGTGAAAACTACCAACACTCTTGAAAAAAGTGCAGCTTCCTTGAGTGACAGTCCTCATCCTGCATTCTCAGGGGCAAATTATTATTACTGTATTACTATCAGTATATCTATTAATCCAGACATTGAACCACAATATGCCAACACACATATCACATTAGCTCTCGTTGTGCATTTTCAATGAGAAAAGGGTTTTACAATTGGGCTTCTATGTTTCTATCTTGCTTACTACATATACTGACATTAACTTTTACTTAATAATGCTAACAAAGATGAACATCTGCATACATGTAAGCTTTTACATAGCACAAATCCTAGCAAATAACATGCTGCTTAAATTTGTGCAGTTCAGCTTGTCAAAATAGCAAGTGTTGAGAGTAACCCACACTGTATCACTGTAATTCAGACAGACGAGCTACACATGTACCCGTCTTTAAAAACTGTTTTGAGATGTCAGACGAATATTCTATGAGATTCTCTCAATATTACTTAAAAGCTCTGCTAACTTTGCAAAGTACTTAATTGTTCTTAAAGCCTGCTAAATGCTGAGCCCCGGTGAATAAGACTGATAATCAAGAGATTTACATGATTAACGTGGTAATGTTAACTTTGAAGACATTTCCTAACAAATGCAAGTACCCTCATAACAGATTTTTTCAGAGTTACCCATTTCATTTAAATGACTTCTATTTAATATACTTTACCAGAGTTCTACACAAAATGTCATTTAAGAAAGATGCAGAATTTCTAACATTACAGAGACCCAGAAGGTATTGATACAAATATGACAAAATAAATATAAAAGTATTTTCAAATTCTTTTGTAATTGACAATACTGTACTGATATTTATTCAACACCCATAAACAACAGTAAGCTATTATTTGATGCATTAAGGTACTTTTTTTTTTTTTAGAAGTCACATGATTCTCATCTATTGCTGTACTAGGTGTACTGCATAATTATAAAACAATCTCCAATACTTCTGTTACTACTTTAGGGAAAAAAAATGCAAGCTACACAGAGATTCTCAGCAAGGAAACACATTTGAATACTACAGGAGAAATTGTGCACTTGAAAAAAAATTTCATTTCCTATATTCATGTGGCAGACATGACAACTGCTGCACACCCTTTGGTAAACCTTTCATCATTATGGATGTTACTTTTTTTTCTACAGTATTGCAACACAGGTGTAAGGAAAGGAGATATTTTTGCTTTTAAAAAGCCCTCAGTTTTTGCATCACAGCTTTAGGAAAGAACTACTGAATTCACAGGAAAGTTTTATGGAAAACTGTAACAACACAGAGAAGATATATGACAACTTCTCTGAAAGCTGCCTAACGGATTGCAGGTAGGTAGCACTTTGACTTCCACAAACATAAACAACATATTTACTAAACATTTATGAAAACCCCCAGTTTCTGTTTACACAACTTTTCCTATTTAACTTCAGCATATGATTTAATATTTCCTCAGCTTTTCCCTGAAGTAGAATAGTCACAAAATATTTTAAACCTTTTCAGTATACCACTGGGTATTTCTTATATTGTATCACAAGAAATAAATCATTTAAGGACATCCAAATCTTCCTCAAACCCATTTCAGTTTTCCAAACTTAGCATTTTATTCATTGACGTATCTACAAAGTATGTATGCACTTCTCTTTTCATTCATAGTCGAACATCTAATGAGAAATTATACTCAGCAATCCTTAACTAATAACATACATGAACTAATTCATGTAAGTGAATACAGTGCCAAATATACAGTAATATTTAAACATTTTCGGTTTTACCATCACTTGATATTGTTGCAGATTTGGGGGGGATGTGTTTGTTTGTTGGGATGGTTTTGTTTTGTTGGTGGTTGTTTTTAAGAAATAACTGTCTTCAGGCTGATGTCTCTGTCTTATGTGCTAAGTTGGGGTAGAACAGGCTTTGCTCCAAACCTGATTCTCAGTTGGAAAAAGAAAAAAAAGCCCAACAACAACAAACCCCAAACAAACCTCAGTTAAATAACATGGGTCTTTAAGGGCTTACACTGAATACAAAAGACAAGGTAGCCCAGCATGCTCAAGCCCTTCATCTGTTCCACATCAGAGAAGTCAAACCTCCTGGAAATAGGTAATGCCTGTGGCCAGGGAAAGAACCACTGGTTTCTCACTCCCAGAAATTATCTACAGTAACACCAACTACCTCAGAATGATACACGGATACAACTCTTGCAAAGAAACTACAATTTGTCTCTGATAAATTCTAAGTGGCATTTGGTTAACACGTTACTTAGCAGTGTCAGTGGGTGGTGCCCTTCACTGGGAATGAACAGCACTCACACTCCATGAACTACTTACAGGGTGCCAAAGTTCCTCTAAGTGATTCAGGGGAAGCATAGGCTAAAAAGTTGAAAACCACTGGTCTAACATACTTACAGTTTCTTTGGGGTTTGACTTTTTTGCCAAGACTGGCCTCTTGGATCACTATACAGTATTCAATATAACATTCACTCATTCATTCACTCACCCATTCTCTCCATCTCTCTTTAATCCTGCCACCCCTTTCCTGTGTTTCTATGTAACACACGTAAGAAAAAATACAATAAACTTAGCAGAAGATGACTAAATACTGAAAGAGCACCGTATTTTTATCCTAACTGAAAATAAGAGACTACAAATATAGTATTCTTTATAGTATTTATTATAGTATTATTGATTATTTAAAAAGTTAGCTGATAGAGCACGTACTTTATTAGGTATTACCTGAAACAGGAGGATCTGCTGTTTAAAGGTACAACTTACGATTTTTTACACTAAAACTTCAGTATATTCTAAAGTTTCAACTACTGAATATCTGTTTGCCTCCTGTAAGTTTATGAACACACTCTTCAAAAGGGAGAACTCATGCTTTCTTACTGCTGTGTCCCTGCGCTATGAAGTTCACTCCTGGGACTCCATAGTAGCTCAAGCTGCAACCCATGAGAGACGTCAGTGATAAAACCAGTAAAAATTGTCACAGCAAAGAAGCCTTACAAGTTTTCAAAGGTGTTTGGGTTTTGTTGTTTTTTTTTTTAATTAAAAAAAAAGGTCATAAATTAAACTTTTTAGTTTAAACCTAATTGTGGCTGATGCAAATACACAGTTTTCTTTCTATAAAAATAAGATTTCTCTGCAAATGTGTGTTTACTTTCAGGTTTCATTCCAGAAGGATGCCAGATGAGCAGATATCTGCTAGTAGTTCAGAAATGAAATGAAATTTTCAAGGTCAAAATAACAGCCTTCTTAGCAAGTAATAATACAAGGAAGCTATTTATGGAAGATGTTTAAATATTCTACACAAAAGGAAAAACAAGACTTACAGGAAAGCGCAATGAAAGAAACCACTTACCAAAGGTCTTGAGTTTTGTGATCCAAGGAAATTTAATTTTCTTCTAAGTAGTGGGAATTTCATGGAAGGTAAAAAATTAAGTAAGAAGGGCTAAGAACATGCTAGCACAGCTATCATTACAATTTCTAAGAGAAGGTGGCAAACTATAGAAAGAATTAATTTTTTTTTTAAAAAAAATTCAGCATTCATCACAGCCACCAACATCCATTAATAAAATAGCTCCTTAAAAGAAATGGTAAGGCAGCTTCCTGTCAGACTGTCTCACAGAAAAATGTATTCATTTAAATGAGAGCTCAGTTCTTTTGATTCTTTTTCTAACAGATGCTTTAGCACGCATTATTTTCATCATGTACGTGTTACTGTATGGCCAAATAGCAGACTTCACATGTAATTTCTTGTATTTATTGTCATACCCTACCAATCTTATTTTCTACATTTTATTTCTAATTTATAAGGGGAAAGACTGTAAAAATGACATTAAGCCTTAACTAGTAATGGTTATATCTAGAAATCCACAATATCAGTGTCCCTTAGTTTTAAAGGACAAATAAAACCCCTGTTACTTCCCAGATTGCAGAACAAATACAGGTGTCACTTTTGAAGCATTTGTTTCTGTTAGAGTTGCCCTTCTTAGGGAAAATTGTGTAACAGAGATTTTGTATACCTATTTAAAAACCAAATAACCCACACTAGGCAGAGGTTTCAAACTGGTAAGTCTCCAGTTTTTGCACTATCCCTAGTCTCCTGCTGTGATGAATTCTTGTAGTTGTGAAAGATCAAAGAATGAGAAGAAAGAACCTGGGAGCTAGCTAACATTTGTTAGAATTATCATTTGCAGGAGAAATGGAATCAGTTTTTCAAAACTGTTAACTAATGCTGATTTTTCAGCTGTGTCCTCAACATCTAAATCCAGACTGAAAGCTTGAAAACAAGTCTAATATCCACTGAACAATAAAGCTCTTCTTTCACATTATTTTACGTCCACTGTGCTAATTACAGTCTTCCAAATTAATTCTAAATACATGTACATGGCAGAGTAAATCAGCTGATGCCATACTTCAGTTTAGAATTTTAAGTGTCACCATGCTTATTCAAATCAGGTTAGGGACTTTGAAAGCTTTACTCCTTAAGGTTTATAAAATGAAACCGAAATTAATCACAATTTGTAAAATAAAACATTGTGTATTAATTTTCCCTTACCATCTGCCTAGGTTGTTTTTTTTAACTTCAACCAACCTACCAGAGATTAATTTTCTTCCAGGCAGTGCAACTTGAAAAGGGTTATTCAAACGGCAGAGCAGTGCACTACAGAAATACACAACATGCAGACTACAGCCTTATGTGAGAACAGTGACATATAGTGTACTTGCGATGGGAAGAACTGAAAGAGAAACCCACTTCTCCAACAAACAGCATTTCAGTAGCTTTAATAGCAAGAGTGAAACAAAAGCTTGGCAAGAGACAGGTGTAGGTTTTGGTACATTAAAATGCTGACATTTTAGGCTCACCTTTTGTTGCTACACTAATTTCATAACTGAATTTCTTACAATTTCTAACTACTGAGCCTCAAATTAGTGGGCCACATTTTCTTCTTCTGTGGCCATTTTAAAAGGTCTCAATGCAAAAAATTAAGGAATACTTGTGTAATGAAGGTGAACGACAGAAAATCTACACATGAACGGCCAGTACATACAGTGAAAATAAAATATGGTGCATCCTCTTACATGCAGAGTGGATGAGAAAACTGAGATTAGATTGTGGCAACTTGATTTTATTAACACAGTTCTTTATAGCTGTTCCTACTGCCCTGGAAAAGACTGCAGTAATGACATACCAAAAGATACGGAGCTCTCATTCAGCATTGTGGATTTTTTTTAACTACAGTTGTGTTTGAGCAAGGGCTTGAGAACAGCTTTTACGAATATTCTGTACAGTAAAATAAATAGGCTTCAGAAAAGGAAGATGAACTTGCACTTCCTTTTCACCAATATTTGGACAAGATGAACACCTTTAAGAAACTGAGCAAAGAATCAATTTTTAATAGGTTCCACACATTATACATTGGAAATCAGAAATAGACTTACTTTATTCATTTATTGCTACTTGTTATTTTTACTAATAGCCTCATCGTAAATATAACGAATCTGAACTCAACAAGCAAAGGACCAACACAAGATTCTCTTTATTCTCTCATTTAGAAGCGCTACAGCGTGTGGCTGTAAACTGCTATACATGCCATGCAGGGTACCAACTTGGCTGCTATATGAGCCACATCTTTCTGAACAACAGGGGGAAAATACCTCCTGCGGACTTCAGAGAACAGAGCTGTCTAACTATGCTCAGGTGAATAAAACAGTCTATTCAGAAATACGACTGTTAACATTTTCAGAATACCTTATATAATTAAGCTTAACCTCTTCTGAACACACACCAAAAAAATCATTTAGGGTGTTATCTCAGAGACATATGCTCTCAATACGTTTCCACAGAGATATTTCTCTCCTATTTACGTCTTCCTATGCAAAAGCCACAATCAGAGATGTAAGCTAAAGTCCTTTTTAGGCTTATTTCTAGACAGAGGATAGTGATGGATTTACAAAGCAAATGAACACTACACCTACAATTAAAAAAAAAAAAAAAAATCACTACCTGTTAATCTGCAAAGGAAGTTGCACAAGTGCTTTAAGCACCTGCTGTACAGGTAATACCCAACTGGACAATCATTGTCACTGCAAGAAGAAAGACCCACTAGAAGGATCAGTGCCAAATTCCAAACTGTGCAGGCAAAATGCATAAGCAATCAGGATGCTTGCAGAGTGATCCACAAACTCTTACAGAATTTTGTTAATTGTGCACGCGCTAATCTAAACTGTCTACTTCTAAAGTAAGGAAAACAAAAAAAACAAAGGAACATCCACACTAGAAAACATCAGCTAAAGCTTTACGCCCCTACATATTAAATCACATTAGTAAAACATCACTATTAAATTAAGTGATGAAACAGCAACGCATTATTAGAGGTACTTAAAATCTTTCTAAAGTGTTTATCAACATGAACTGCTATTCACTAAAGCAAATCAAGCATGGAAAACAGTGCCTAGTAGAAACAGACCTCCCTTTCTCTCCACTGCATCTCATCAGACAAATTGATGAGCCATCTTGTAAAGCATGACAGTCCCAGTTTCAGTTAGATACGATAAATATTGGACAACAGCAACTTAGAGCTCCATACTGGTACAGAACAACTCCAAGGACAAAAGCAGAAATTTGTCTCCACCTCTACAATATGAGAGGGTTTCACCGTGAACCAGAGTTTCTGAGATCACATGTATTTAGTAACAACAATGAACACGGGCCATAAACCCCCTTCTACTTTCAAATCCTCCACAATCCATACTCCAATATTTAAACTTTGCAATTCTTACTTTTTTAAGAATTATGAAGTCTATTCTTAGTTTTCAATTCAACCATGAATAGACTTGTGTTAAGATGTTCTGAGTGACTTGAACTTCTATGATTTATCTGGCTTTGGAAAAAAAAGCGATGGATAAAGCCAACAGCTTTGATCTTTATTTTACAAGTAAGGAGCTTAAAAAACAATCATAATAATATAATCCAAAATGATGGCACCAAATAAAACAGAAATCATATCTAGTCTACTGCTTCATCATATCAGGCATCATCACATAGATAAAAATATAATTTTGCATTAAAAAAAAGAAAAGGAAAAAAACCCAACCTATGGGCACTACAAGGACTTATTCAATAGCTCTTCTTTTAATAATAGCACTCATTAGCATAAATGCTATTAATAATGACCTTTTCTGTTTGTCTACTACGTTAACTGAAGAATAAAACATGTAAACTATCATTTACTATGTAAAACATAGTAAACTTCTGCTTGCTCCCTTTTTGTTGTTTCTGCTGCTGTCTGCTTCGATTGCATGCTTATCTTTTTTTTTAATCTTTATTTCGATTTATTTAGTGTACTATCAATAGTGGTCATGCTACATGACAAAACATGTTGCCGGGATGTTAAAGATGGTCTTTTTTGATAAGGAAGTGGACTGCATGAAATGAAGAAAAAGTGAGAGATTGTTGAAGGGGGAAAAGCAGCATAGTTGTCATTCTTTTATTAATAGTCCACAGTACATTACTCCCTGAGTGTCTACTAGTCCTTCTGAAGATTTATTGAATTATAACAAAAAAATCTAGGTAGCAAGGCTAGCTTATTCAGAAACACAAGACACTACAAACTAACTGCAAGCCCTAGAATGGCTAAAGGTACCTTTACAATCTAGTTTTGGACATTAGAGGTAAATTGTCCTCAAAATGCAGAGATGAGAAATTAGTAAGAAAAAAATACTATTTGTTGTCCTCAAAAAGTAAAGCAACAAGCAGCAGAAGAGTCCACAGGTCCATTTCTCCCCAGATAACCTTTCTGCCTTTCCTGGAGTATTTGCAAAGCCAGAAAAGACCGTAATTTAATTTAATTCAATGAAATGAGAGAAAGGTCATATTTGCATGAGAAAATAACGAGTTAGGTGAGATGAGCCATCAGAAGAAATAAAGTACTACATTTGCACCCAAAACTTACAGGTAGGACAGCAAACAGAGTTTTCTCTTTTCAAAAAATTACCACAAACAGCAGCTAAAGATACTTCACGTACAATTACTTTTAAAATTTTACAGAGTAACTGTAACAAATGCTGTCTGTCAAAGTTCACATTAGAAACAAGATTATATTTTCCTACACACATCATTATCGTTTCTAAACAAGGTTTATTTTATTTTTTCATTTTCCTTTTAGAAGGCCTTGGAAAATAGATGCAACAAAAAAATTAGTAAAAATTCCATAATAAGCCTCTTTGCCAACCTCTCAAACTGAACTATATTAATCACAAGTAAATGATTTCACATCTAGCTTATAACGAATTCACTTTGCACATTCAACAAATCCCTCCATGACCATATTAACATTAGTACTTATGCACTGATCCAGTGGACAAATTAGGCTTTACCCTAGACACATTCATGTCCCAAATTGCACAGGAAAATTAGGCTGCAAGTGATCAAGTCCTCCCAATTATTTATTTAATTTACTCATTAACAATGAGAAAATCCTCTCATACTAATGAGAAAAATTCTAAAACAGAAACATACCTCTCCCCTTTCAAAGGAAGAACGGGGGGGGGGAGAAAAGTAAACCCCGTAGAGTTTGATAGATATTAGAGTTATTTCTTTGATTCCCTTATCTCTTAGCCTGCAGATGGATGGACCATTTAATGAAAAACAACAGTCCCCCTCATAATAAAGCCACAAAGAATGACCAACTTCTTAACAAGAGAACAGCTAAAATACCTCAGAAGCGCTCTGATCATCTCATGTGTTGTTTCCAACTGCAGCCTTACAAAATGCTTCAATTTATTTCCTCAAAATGGGCTCTCCATTTCTTAAATGTATTTCTTCCTTAATTAATTTGTTGAAATTTAGTTACCAGTTAACATTCATAAAGTCATGACTTTATTAGTGTAATTCATACCTATTGTCGTGGTTTAGGCCAAATCGGCTACTGAAAGATCCTGTGCTATTCATCATCATATAAATCTTCTTAGGAACACAAGATGCCAACTACAGCATGTTGACTATTTCTCCTTTCCTGCATTCCCAGACGCTCCTAACTGCGCATGACAAAAATTAGAGGAGACTACTTCCTTGGATCTCTTGTCATTTGGGTATTTTTCAGAGTGCCAAACTCTGACCAGAATCCCACTACGAGGAGAGGACTTTTGCAAAGCAAGATACAGAATTTGATTGGTTTTACA
This sequence comes from Charadrius vociferus, assembly GCF_000708025.1. NCBI lineage: Eukaryota > Metazoa > Chordata > Aves > Charadriiformes > Charadriidae > Charadrius > Charadrius vociferus. Next base: position 3,677,274 of record NW_009647735.1, on the reverse strand, counting down.
GTGTAACACACGAGTCTTAAGTTCCATGGAGATATTTTTTACAAAGTTTCTGGTAGCTTCTTAGATTTTAACTTTCTCGTCTCATTGTTTTCAACTTGGCACTAACTCTTTGCATGAAACAAAAAGCTCATTTGCTTAAATTAATTCACAATGAATAGTGCATACATAATTCCCTGTAACTAATTCTTGTTCTGCTTGCAGCTGCACCATCTAATCTGCCCAGTGCTTCTGTACCTTCAACCTGTCTTCTATCTCAACGTTAACCATGCTTTCTCACATCTCCTTCTCCTCTGTAGGCTCTCCTGTTGAGGAGCTCATTATATTATACACAATGCTTGTGTCTATTACTCTCACTCTTATTAAGACTCAAACCCATCTTATGTTCAGGACTTCTCCCCTCCATGCACCATATCCCATCTACTTCCATGCACACTTCAATGCCATCAGTCTGAGTGCTGCTGATGTTGAGAATCACATGTGTATTTTGGACGACACACACAAACTCCTATTTAGTTTTGGGTCTTCGAAGTTTTTTCATCTCTGTCCCAGAGATAAAATGAAAATAGTCAAGATCTGAGAATTTTAAATGCTTTTATTTCACTGTTTTCTTCACATTTGGAGTTTTGGACATCATATGCATTTTTAATTATGCATCACACAAAACCACTTTCTCCTGCAATTGATACATACTCCAAATTATCATTTCCCTCTCTTCTGAGTCTCCTGCATTCCATTAACTTACAACTTGCTGAGCTGCATCTGTTCGCAATATTTCAAACACTGAGATTCTTTTAAAAATCACTGACAAATACAGGAACAACATGCATTATTTCAGTTGTAACAACTTAATGCATTTTACTAGTCCAACAGACACAGTTGTTTACAAAGTCTCTATGATACCTTTGGTTGTTGAATCAGTTTTACTAAGAAATACAGTTATGCAATACTTTTATGATCTACAGAATGAGACCTTAACAGTCATGATAACTAAGCTCAAAAAGGAGACAAATTAGACTGACTCATACTGTGGTGACTAATTGTTGCTCTTGGAATCCCAAACACCAGAAATGCCATAAAGGATGTGAATTCTCACTTTCTGGAGAAGCAATGTAGCTGGGTCAAGTAATACACTAAAAATTCCAACTACTTCCAGCTACATTATGTTGAAGATTTAATAATAATAATAATAATGTGATAGACTAATGATACTAGGAGTGAGTCATGTAAGTATTATAGGGAAGATCTACACTGTATGATATTGAGTTCCAAGAAAATGACGTAACTTTTGAGGAGAGCAAAAAGCCTTACACTACTGCCAAGATAAATATATCCACAGTGCCACAACAAAGAGTCCCACCGTGAAAACACACACGGTGCTACAGTGTTGAGGAAATAGCATTTACAATGAAGAACTTCAGAGCGCTCATTCTGCATTATATTCTATTAATGCTTGAGATTATTCAAAAGAGAAAGGTCACACTGGTGACAATTCTTTTCACATCATAAGAAGATAAATGTGTGACTAGCACTAGGCCACTGGGTCACTATGACTCAAAAAAAAAGGGAATAAAATAAAGCCTTCTCAAAACGAGTTCAAGAAATTAAATAATGGGAAAAATGCAGCTGAAAGTCATCAAAATATCTGAAATTCTATAAGCTGGAAAACCACTGCTCGGGACACTTAAAGATATCTTAGTTTCTTAATAATTTGGAGTCACAATTTTATTTTCTGATTGCATATCTGGATTCATGATACTCAATAGGTTTCTGTGTCATGGAGTCAGAGGACATTAACGTACACAGATTATGCATTAAGTCAGTTGAAGTATTCCTACATGCTAAAGGAGCAATGGTGGATTGCAGCATTTCAGATTTACTGGCAGTACTGGGTCATACTTAGTACAGACAACCACAAACGGTGTGACACATTGCAAACTAATTCTTGCAAAACCTCTAAGCTTCCTAACTAGGAGTTCCTTCATTCCTACACATAGTAAGCAGCTGTAATTGGACCTAACAAAAGAAACGAACAAACAAAATCATCCAAACCACACATAGCACTTATCAGATGTGCACAAAGCTTCTTAAAACTCTACGCATTCTTAGATATGTTGCCAAACATTTTTCCAGTTCAGAGATAAAAAAATTGTATATTGGAAAATCTTTAAGGATGACATGAATTAACCATTCCAGATGTGACTGATACCAAGGACCCTAGAACTAACATCTGATCTAACCCATGTATTGCTACAAAATTCAGCCTGGTGGGAGCCTGTTCGGCATGTGGAAGCATAAACAAACACAGAAAACGTAAAGGGAAAAATAGCCTAAAGAATTTGGTATCTCCTGCTCTTTATGGGTAGGACTCAGTCCTTCAAGAACGGTAGAACAAAACAGCTCTGGTTCTAAGGACACCTACAGGTGTCCACTATTTTCTTCTCCTTTGTGGGTATGAAGTGCAAAGAAGCAGAGGGCATTCACATTTTGAAGCATTTAGGTGTTAATGTGAGACAGGAGGGTAACCAAGCCAAGCAGTTAAACATATGCTTAAGGTTAAGTATCTAAGGGGTTTTTGAAGTGAGAACTGACAATTCCCGTGCTGTGACAGCTCATTCCACTACACAGCTACCCAACTAGCACAAAAAAGTCTTCTTATTGTTATGTGTAAGTTGCTTCAACTATTTTCTCGTTGTAAATAAGTATTGCTCCACTTTAAAGTTAAAATTCTTTTTGGCTTTAAATATTGCAACAAGGTCTCCACTGTCAGGCTAACAATCATAAAGCTCCTCCACAAAGCATTCCCAGCCTCTCTCTGTCTCTGCTTTCTGATTACTGTCTGGTCAGTTAATTTCTGCATCTTTTCAACTGGCACTAATCAGGAATTAAAAGCTGCCATCAGCTTTGCTAGACAGAGATTCCTACCCGTGGTTAGAAAGGATTTTCAAAATAGGCAATTCTTGGCCTTTTCTGATTATCCACAGACAAGCTCATAATCCAGTCAGTAGTATTTGGGAAGTCAAGCAGTGAAATAAACAATGTTGATTATAATCGACTGTTCTTTTTTTTTTTTTTTAAATCAAGAAATAAAGCAAAAAGAAAAACCCAACCCTTCAGCATTCTAATCTTGAGACATCTGTTTTGGGTTTGGGGGTTTTTTGTTTTTTGTTTTTTTTTATTTTTGATTCAATAGGAGAATGGGCTTGGGTGAAGATGAAAAGGGCAGGAATCCAATAAAAATAGCCCTTTTTACGTGATACATTTACAATGGCATGTCTAACAGTTTCTTTTATGGCAAGTAAACAAAGACATTTCAGCCAAGTTTACTGGTGATTAAGACAGTGATTGAAGAGATTTTGCAGTTTTAAATGGGTAGATTTCAGGGGAGGGAGGGGGAGACACCTACTAGACAGACTGGATGGGGAAAATCTCCTTTTAATTATTTTTCCAGATGAGGCATCTTAGAATAAGTCTTCTGATTAGCCTATAACCATCAAAAAGAAAGATCACAGAGTAATAGAAATTCTGTTATGACACCAAAAATAGAGTAGTTGCAAGTTTGGATATGTAATCATCTTACAATTCACTTACAATATTCCTATTGAAACTTTCATCAACATTGTTGGTTCTCAAATTTCACTCAGATAACCGCTTCCTCCACTTGTTCTGCTTGCTAATTTTGGTTAAAATAATGAATCAAGTGGGTTTGCATAACTCTCCTCAATATTACATCAACCAGCAGAGCTACTGAAAATCCAAAATCTTACTGAATTGTCTCTGAATCTACCTGAATTGTATTTTCTGTTGTCAGAAACATTGCTCTCTCAGATTGCAGAGACAGAATTTGAGACAAGAACTGTGACAAACCACAGGGGAAGATCAGTGAGGGTAGACAGGCTAAATATGCTAAATTATATTATCAGGCAATCAGTGGCATTTCTTGTTCAAATGCATAGAGACCGGTCTTATTTCTATGACTACAAACAATAGAGCAAATTTAAAAAGCTGTACAAGTTTTGTAAGACAAAATACATAATACACTTGTATATCAATAATATTAAGTTTTTTAATAAATACTGTATCTTATTTTTCTTGCAAAGCTGTAACATCATCTATAGGCTTACACTGCTGTCATTGAAATTTGGAGAGTTTCCACGTAAGCATCCTTTTACTTTGAACCTCTGCCTTTTAAAAGCCAGAATATTACTCTATAGTTTCAATGAATACTAAACAAGAAGATAGTTTAAAAAAAAAAAACAACACAAAAAAACCCCACCTGACTGCAAAGGAAGCAAGAGTCTGAAGAGATATGCTGTTGTGCACCACAAGAAACTTCTGCGGATAAAATAAACTGATGAAATGTCTATATACTATCCCACATTCACAATGGGAAAAGAAATAGAAATCCTTTTGTGAGGTCAAGCCCACAAAGTATATTGGCTATACATGTGTAGTAGAGTACAGTACTGCACATGGAAGAGACGCACAGAAAAAAAAAATCAATCACAAAGTCGAGCTATGGTGTGTAGATTCACTGTTGAAATGTGACAACGCAAAATTAAAACCAGAGAGGTCTATGATTCAGTAACAAGCTAAAAAAGCTTTCACTGTTCAACACAGATTTGAAATAAACAGGACGTTAGCATTATTTCTGGGCTTTATGTTTTATTATCAACCTCACATTTTAAGTGAGAACTTGTCTGGAAGTAAGATAATGTAAAATGTTTCTTGCATTTATATGTAGTCAACTACTAATTATTTTTTTCCAATTTGAATAATTTGAGGACAAACTTTATAGGAGATGGTAAAGTTTTGCTGTCTCCAGTATCCTGTGTGTCCAAGTTGATACGCACAAAAAGAATCAACTATTATCAAAATTGTACTACCCGTTATTTATAGCAACGTGCTTTTAAAATGCCACACCTGCTGCATGGTAAATTCTAATAATCCCCTGTTTCAAAAGTAAAAGGTCATTCTTCCCTTTCAGGACATTTTCAGATTTGAACCAAATGGACAAGTGTAATATCCAAGATGGAGCAAATTCTAAGAAAATCAGGATAACAATCTAGCAACCAGTAAATATGTGGGCATGAAAGCATACTAGGAAGAGTCAGCTAGGAAGCTTCTGAATGGAGTATCTGGTGGGAAGCAGTTTGTTTATAGCTGATGTAACCTTAGAAGAGTCAGACGAATCTAAAGGAAACACATTTGATAACTACCAGTAACACTGCCATAATTAGGTGTCAAAGATAAAATTGATGAAAAAGTATTACATACATACAAATATATGTCCTTTTAAGAAACCGTTATTTTGAAGAGTGAACTATCAATGGCTTTAATAATACTGCATATTGAGTGAATCCCAGGCTGAGAGCAGAAGCCTTAAATATGCAGCCAAAGGATGAAACCAGAAGCCACAGAAATTTAAATGTACATGACCACTTGTGGATAAAACTTGGAACACAACCTGGATAGAAACTTGCTTCAGGGCATAACAAAAGCAATGACAAAACCAAGGTTGCGTGCGTGGCTTAATTGTGTTAACGAAGCCATTAGTTATGCTATCAGGAAGCTGTATCCTAACAAGTATTGGTAAAAACCCAAATTCTCCTGTTGGAGAAATTTCTCGTCTTGAAGGATGGCAAGAAAAAAAGGATCGTGTTATGAAACACTGACCAGTTGTTATGTAGGGGTCACACAATCAACTCCTCATGTAACAACTGGAGAATATAGGTAGCCTTGTCATAAAATTTTGTATGCAAGTCTGAAACAAAAACCCCACTAGTTCTGCTGCTGCCTTATTTCACATTAAGATATGAAGAATCGATCTCTATAGTAGCCTGTATTGCTACATACGCAAGTTTTTGGTTTCCTTTAAAGGGAAAGCATTAGCTTCCGTTTGGGTTAGTACTCCACTGTTTGTGCTTAGTCTGGCATCCCACCCTCAAAGCTTGCTAATTTGGATGCAACACAGCAAAAGTTAGCAGTCAAGGCTAGAAAAAAAAAATCAGAATCCTATTTCTGACCATTACATTTCAGTTCAATGTCTACAGGACATATCCGATGCAGAGTAAGGATGTAGAATTGCCAATCATCAGTACCGTGATGGCCTTTAAACTCATCTTATTCAGATATATTATCTAGAGGGAGACAGAAAAGGAAATAAGGACAGGGCAATGATGAAAATGGACTGAAAAAGTAGCAGAGGATAGAAGAGGAGATGATATTCTGTTGGATAACACAATAAAGAAAGGATCAGAGAACTAGGAGGAGGATGAGTGGGTGACCTAGTGAGAAAAGTCATGACGCTACTGCAAAGGTTTTGAAGATGTATTTTCAAATCTGTAAAACAGCAGTTGTAACTGCAGATATACCACGAAGAGAAGTAACTTAGTAGTGGCAGACTTTCAGTTGATAAGTGCAAAATTGACTAATTTGTATTAACATTTTAAACTGAAAATTTATTTAGCAGGGTAGTTCCTTGTTGTTTGAAAAGAATCTGCATTATATTTAGCTCGTAGCTGTGTAATGGGATTTTTCTGACTTTCACTAGGCAGAATAAACATTCAAATCGGTAGTCCTGAATATTTGTTCACTTTTTTAGACCTAGCACTTAAAAAAAAGTATTGTATTAATAATAGCACATATCTATAAACTCCTACCAACGTTGGCAAATTGCTTGCATATAGCGAGCGGATATACAACACCAAGGTTGTGAAAGACCTGCCCTAAAATGAGAATGAGCGCAATGAAATTCAGAACATTAATTCAAAACTTCACACATACAGCACAGCCATGCCACTTGACTGGCTGATGAAACAAGAAAATGCTTGTAGTAGCCTGAAAGAGAGTATCACTGGCTAATATTAAATAAAATGATAGCCTGAAAAGTTTTACTGACAATCATAAATCCTTCAACAAAGGAGTACGAACTGTTCCCAGAACTGCAAGTGGTTTTAAAATGATGATCACTGATAACTGACAGAAAGGAATAGAAAGCAGTAAAGAAATAAAAGGATAACAAGAAATATTTGAAATCACTGCTTGTATTTCCTTTTGTTCCCATGTGCTCTAGGACGACAAAAGGTGAACGTGATGTTGAACCCAAATGTATTGCTTTCTGTTTGGCCTCTGCTATGCACTCATTATTGCAGGAAGCTGAGCTTCACAGCAGAATACCAATGCTTTTCTACTGTCCCCCCTTGCCGCTTAGTGTTTCGTGAGAGCATGATTCTCCTCTTCCTTAACCTATTTTACACCAGTAAAAAGCTCCTGATTTCAGTAGAACTTCTTTTGATTTTCAGAAGCATAAAAACAAGAATCAAGCCATCTTTTCTAGGTTTGCATACCCCCCAAAAATAGCTTTTTAAGTTGACTTTCTTCTGTTGTCAATACAGTATATAAAGCATACTACTTGGTGAATGGGAAAATATAAGTCTGAATTATTTAGTGTATCAGACTTGGCTGGAGTTCTAGAGAAAATGCCTCAAGTACAATGCAGTACATCCCTATTTTATACACCATTGAACAGAACATCTACAAATTGCCCTGGAACTCGCACACTGCCATAGGGCTAACTGACATTATTCCTGGGCTGTGGTTACTTCTAATGCTCTGCTAATCGTTCTGTGCTCTAACGTGCTCTGGAGGAAAATCTGTATGTTTGCACAAAGTCATAGAAGTCCCACTAACGAAATTAAGCGAAAGGAATAGAATGTATTTTTGTCAATGTGAGCCCCTTAAGCTAAACTTTGGAGGGTGAAGCATGTGTATTATTCAACAGAAAAGCTGTAATTAGTGCTTCTTTAAAATTACTCTGGAAAAGAACTAAAAGAGTCAAAATAGTCCATCAAGATTTTCGAAAGTATAGGTAAGTAACTTACAATAAGGTAGCATCACTGTACTGATGTGCTTGAAATCTACATGAAAGCTAAGTAAAGAGAAGTGACTGCAAATCAAGTTTGTTTCACAGAAAAGTCAAGTTCTTTCCCATGGTGTATGTGGCAGTAATTTTAATCAGGGTCTGGCATTCATTTTTTTCCAAGACTATTTTTCATAATATTACCTGATTCTAAGAATCCGGAATGTAGAATATAAAGCACATTTTAAACAGCAGTAACTCAAAGCCTGGAGAGGGAAAATGATTAGTTTGTTTTAAATAGGCCTGTGCAGAAAAAAAATGCAAATATCTCACATTTGCAGATATTGATTTCCAACCAGCCTGATGTGTGGCTATAATCACTTTAACAGACCATTGTCTACAGCTTGTAAACTTGAATCAACGTGCATCCCTCTTTTACTAGAAGATCCAAAAGCATATTGATTCAAACATCATCCCTTAAATTGAGATAATGTTTTTGAGATTTTAAGCTTCATTTGTTGATTGCCTCTGAGTGACATGGGTTCAACACTGTCACCGGATGAGTCAAACTGTCCTTGACAGTTTTGACACTTTAACTAGCTGGTTCTGCACTGACTGACTCACTGGCAATGGACTCATTAGCTGTAGTGCTATGTGGAACTTGGATGACTTGTTTCTGACCCAGGTAGTTTTCATCTGCTTCTGAGCAGTGGATTGCTGTGCACCCCTACCGAGTTGCAAAGTAATTTTTGCTTTTGTATTTCCTAATTGTATGCTTTTTATTTCCTGTCAGTCTCCTTGTGGGGCTCCTTTGTGCTGCAGCCAGCAGGTGACACCCCGTACAGGATTCCCTAGAGAGAACCATTGTCACTCTTAACTACTTATGCAGTGGCTGCCTAGTGCTAAATTTCACTCCCAACTGGTATTTAAGGTCCTCTTTCTCATGCTCCACAGAGAAAACCAATTACCATACAAAGTAAAATAAAAGTATTAAGTGCCTGATTTAGGTTTATAAATCTGACCATGCACTCCACCGTAGCCTGTACAGCTAAGGCTAGACTGCCGAGGGGTGCCCCAAACTATGCCTTACACTCTTCCTTCTACCGGCTTCACTTCTGTAAAAGTCGTAAGCACTGAGCTCACTTGGTGGTAGTTAATTAACATAGTAGCAATATCGATCTTTCATAATCTGTGCTATTACCATGGTTCAGCAAGCCATGATTCTGCACTTTTTCAAATATTTGAAAAACTCACTCTGCAGGTGGCACGCACAGCAAAACCCTGAATTATTCAATCACTGTGTGCGTGATAGCCCCATTTGACCTTTTCCTTGTTTGTAACACTGCTAGCTTTTCTAATCTTTAATCCACTGTATTTCCTGTGAATTTGCAGAAGACTTCATCCTACATTACACAGACAAAAAAGCTTCATTTAGTTTCTAACAATAAGTTTCACACTTTTTGGAGCACGACAGAAGTAGACGAGAAAGTGCCTTCAGGAAAACTCCAAGAGAACATACTACTACTTATCCATTTTGCTCTTTTAGAAGACCCCAAATCTCATTGGTCTTTCTTAAATATAAAATAAAAAAAGCAATACTGCAACTGTGCAGTTTATCATTCCTAAAGCTTTTTCAAAATACGTGTCTAATCACAATGGGTCCTGTTCAGCACTCTTTACTCATGACTTCCATCAAAGCCACGCTTCCGTGGAAACTTAGCCTGAGGAAGGAATGCAGGGTAAGCCAAGGTGATTATTGCAATCCTTTACCGGGGAAATAACAGGAAAACCTACAATTTCTCATCTTCACATTTAGAGAAAGTTTTAAATGTAGATTGTGCTGAGGCACTATGTTCTTAAGAAAATTCTTCTGACAAGTTAGGAACAAAATATTAAAAAACAGTCTGAGCAAGATTTTTAAGTGAAGCTTAGCAGTATAGCTGTACTGAAAGAGCAATTTTTCAGTTAAAGTAAATTTAGAGTGCAGTCCACTGTTCTGAAGAGTGGTAGAAATACACATCAGTATGCCATACTCAGTCCTGTTACAGTCAATGCTTACAGAAAACTTACTCTTTATAAGCAACATAATATGCTACATGCTTGACTGAAAATTTGCTTTATTTCTATAAACAAAAGCTTCACTCTAATTCACCTTCTCTGTCACTCTTGTGGTCATGTAATTTCCATTTTTTTATGCATCTAATTTGAATTAGGTTATTGCAATGTGTGTTTGCCACATGTAAAATATGAAACCACACTGCACACAAGCTTCATTTCTGGCCATGAAGACAACCTGCAGGGGGGACTCTGATTCCTGCTTTTGGAACAAACAATGCCAGACAAGCATTTTGAATCTTCTTCAGGTTGAATACTGAGCTCCATTCCTTATCTAAGCAGTGGCAACAGCCAGTGGTAACAGGAAAGCAGAGGGAGAATTCACAACAGAATACAGTGTCAGCATCTTTGAGCATACTGATTTATGGTGCCAAAAATTATCCTCCCTTTCTTTCTTTCTTGACTGCTGTATGACACGCATTACACTCACATGCTTAATTAAGGATGCCCCAACAATCATTAAGGGAAAATGTGTTCACAAAATTCAGACAGCTAAACAAAGTGCAAAATAAAACTGATATGTAAACTAATTTCAAAGTCAGAAAATATATGGTTAATTCCTTTACCCAATCAAGTTTGGTTAAATGACCCAGTTTGACAGAAAAACTAGCAGTTGCTTTCTGGTTTTAGTAAGATCATTAAAACTCCATTAGGTTATTTTTAACCTTGGCACAGAACATAATCACTCCATTTATTATTTTACTGCCACCAGGGGCTAAATTCCCAAGTATATTTCCTAGACTATACAGATATCATGACCAAGTATGTTTCTCATTTCTGAACATAGCTAATCACACTGTTACATTGGTAACATTTTGTTTCGTTGACATCATGCCAAGTTACCTGTATGTTTATACATACATTAGCACTTTGAAACTTGTGGGATGATTTCTGTGGAAGTAAATATATGAAACAAAGTATTTCTGCATATAAGTGACAATACTAGCTGATGTTAGCTGTCATGTTTCATCTTTAAGATGTCGTATGAAAATTTACAAAGCCTCAAAACTTCCTAAGAATTTGGGCAAAGACCATTGGTCCAGCCACAGCCATGCACTTTGCATCAAGTATCCCTAGAGAGCATCCTTATAAATGATGTGATCAGATATTGAGTATAGCTCCTATTTTGAAAAACATATGGTGACAAAGAATTTATCAGGTTTCCTAACCCAGCAACACTCCTGCATGTACTGTAAGGCCACAGATACACTGTCCAGTAAGAGACAGATCAGTTCCCTTGAAAAACTCCAGTGTATGTCTGCCTAATCTGAACGTGAGTCATAGAGGGGAGAGAGGGGAATTTGCTCATTGTGTACGGCTGAACTGTTCTTTTCTTCGTAGCTGAAATAAAAACTGATCTAGAGATTTCTCACTTGAGTGGCTGAGACATATTTTCCTGGGTTGGCAGAATACAAGGCGAGTTTAAGAGATGTTCCCGCTTTTGTTATCACCATGTAATGTCACTATACTGCTACTCACTTTGAATCAAAATAACTGTTCAGCTGTGTTAATTTATGCTGGTGGATCATTTCAGTCTATCATTCCAACCATGCATTCCCTGTGTTCTGCCGAACGCAGAGAAAGAAACTTGCAGTAAACATTGTACAAGTGGATCAGACATAGATTTGTTTTTTTCAGCTATCCTTAGGAATGGCTGCAATTGTGTTGCCTGTTCTGAATGCTATGAAAAAATGGTTGTGCAATTACATTTGGTTTTTTGGTTTGGTTTTTTTTTTTTTTTTTCATACAGAAAGATACGAAATAATAACAAAACTCCTTATCTATGAGCATCGAGAATATGTAAGCTAGGACCCTCAAGCATCTTAACATATCTGCCAGAATGCCAAACCATCCTTCACTTCACGTCCAAAGCATAAGAGTAGGCCTCCGGTTCAGGTATCAAGCTAGACGAAAGGCTGGGATCATACGACACAGCAGAGTATGTCTTCTGTTGAAACTCAGTGTTTTCTGGGATATATAGTATGTTTCTAGAGTTCATGACTCAAGGGTCACAAACAGCTTTCTATCATGCTTTAACATTTATAGTGGGCTTTCAGCAATTAGCATATCTGACATCACTGAGACACAATCTTGAAAGGTATCTCTAATATTCTTCATTTTGTGTGGCTATTTTAATTTTCTTGTGCATTTGTGTAAAAGTAGGAAAAAAAGCCTTTAAGGTTTTAAATTCTGTCTATAACTGCAGCTTTCCTAGATTATAAAACTTCAAACCAAATTGCATAGATTCTATTCACACTATCAGAATAGGAGTGGATGAACTTAATGAAATAAAAACAAAGAAGATAAATCTACCCAGCTGCAACGGTATACATCTTATAAATACGTGGATGGTACCTATTTATCATCTTTATCTTATAAGCAGGTAGAGAAAACCAGAACTTAAGAGAGTATCACTCAGCTGAGATTGAACTCTTTAGATTTATCTTAACTATGAACTTTTGACAGATACTATCTGACAATAAGTGCAAGTAAGACTGGACATGCAAGTGACAGACTTCTCCGAATGAAGACTCAGACTTTTATCTGGCATCTTTCAGAGTCAAACAGCTGAATTTTGCATTGCTGCCTCACATGCATTTCTATTACCTGTACAAACATGAAATATTTAGAAAATGGGAAGGTGAACAGATTCAGATTCTATTCTTTTTGGTTGCTGTTTCATGCTAAATAGCAGACTTTAGTCAATAACAAGCCTAAACATTTGTGGGGGAAAAATATATTCAGCA
>NW_009647735.1:3660310-3664532 GCF_000708025.1 Charadrius vociferus | reverse complement strand
ATTTTTGATTCTCACTTCTCAAAATTCTGTCCCCTTTTTTTGGAATTGAGTTTATCATAGGTTCTTCAAGCCATAAAATTAAACCACACCCTTACTTTCTTTGTCAGATGACTTCTTTTTTTTCTTCATTCAGCTGCCTCCGCCTTGTGCAAAAGGCTGCTATACAGCAAATACTTTTCACAGTTCCTTGGGCTTCTGTTCTCAAATTAGAAATAAGTATCATTCAAATTTTTTATAGTTCAGTTATATTTTACTTATTAAATAACTTGCTACATTTGTATTTTTACACCATTGCCTGCAGTTTCACAGATGGAAAATGGTCTTTAATGTCCATACGTAGTCAAATCAGCATTTTGTTTTCTTTTTGATTACTTTGATACAGCAGAAGGAATGAAAAACCCTGGCATGCAAACACAAAAACTGGTAACTAAGCTTGGAGTATTTTACAAGAGTATCAGAAATATCTACGGCAACTGCTTTTGCATTTTACTGAACTTAGGCTACTCAATTGCCTAGATAATCTATAAAATAATGAATTGGATTTATTTCTTGCAGCTGTTTTGACTGATGTGAGAGGAAAAACACACCACATAAAATCCTTATCATGAGTATGAATGAGAGTTAAGAAAGTTAGAGTTAAGAAGCTTCTTGCCAGAGAACTAAAAGTTGGTACGTTTGATCCTGTTAGAAAGGTGAGAGAAATGCATACAGTTAACCATTACTAAGCTCATTATACTCTTTTAAAACTTAAAAATTTCAGAAAGCATGCTTCATTGGAATCTCGTACTGACCAATGAAGCCAAGCAAGGTTTTCGCAAAAGCGTCTTCCTGATGATAAACTGGAGTAATCATGAAATGAAGATACACTTTTAAAGTAATTTCATTCCTAAAAAAAATATTATTACTGCTGAGCAGTTAATTTGCATTAGAAATTCCAGCTCTAAGGAAAAAACCTACCAACACGACACAACAACAAAACAACACAGGTGAGATGACAATACTCTTCCATGTCACTGCGAGATAAATGAGGCCTAGTCAGCAACGTGCCTCAGCATATGGCTGAGCTCACCTAACTTTCATTGCGGTGAAACTAATACTCCTCTCTCCTGTGCTTTCACCTCACGACAGCTTCTGTCTATAAGTTAATTCAAGCAAGAAATATTTAGCAATAAAGGCCTTTGATTTGGCTTCTAGATGGTTGTGTCAAAGGGCTTGTACTCAGAAAGTTTTACATTCTTGAGCTGATTATCGGGATTCATTTCTATGGCATTTAAGAACAACGCAATTTTAAATGGGCTCTTTCTAGTCCAAACCAGGTTAGCTCAATCATTATTCAAATGAAACCTTAAAGAATATAGAACTGCGGGATTCTCCAGGTTCTTGCTTTGTAAGCAGATGCAGAGGGCTATAATATGGAAATGAGGGATTACAGATCTATCAGAAGCAGAATATAAGTGAGGCAGCTTCCACCGTAACAGACACCTTCAAAACTCTGTAAACTTCATTTATTTAGCGGGGTGGAACTTCAGGAAGTATGTAACAACAACAGATAAGGGCAGTAAAGGTTGTTAGGATCATATGTTAACTGCTAGTCCAAACCTCCTAAAATAGATTTCAATACAGTTTTTCATCCTTTTTTTTTTTTTTCCAGACAGTGGTAAAGCTTAATATAATTAATTATTAGTACAGCTGTATGAACATGTAAAGGAAAATCAGTCATATTTCCAAAGCTTATAACCTTTTCTTTCCAGGAAGATAAAGTCTGTTTTGAACGTCTGTACCAGAATATTCTGCACAAAGATATCTTACCCGTTCTCCAGTTACTGTTACTTCTTCCAAGTCAAACCAAAACAGAGATCCTTAGTGAAATCCATCATCTAATGGAGAAACATTTACACTATACAGTTAATTGAGAAGGTTCTCTTTAGGCATAGTGAATCAGTACGTATCTAATCCAGTCTCAGATTCTTTCTAGGTTTTGCTCTTCGTTTCCCTCTAATTAATGGGTCCCATCTGCTGGGAAAATTCTCCTGCTACTTAGTACCAACACCCATCAATCAATGTTCCTCTCTTTAAGAGGTTCCATCACACACTGCTAGGCTGGGTTTACAGGGCTTTATTAACTGTTGTACAAAATCGAAAAAAAGTCCTTAGAAGAGAAAGTTTTAAAGATGTTTTATTTAGGAACATTTCTTTTTAAAAATGAGATTCCTATACAGTACATAGTCTGAGTTCTCTGAAGTGGTTCATTATATTAATTTCACTAAAAGGGTAATTTTTCTTAAACTGTGAATTGTTGAAGGCTAATTAAAGAAAATTGTCTCAACTTAATAAAATCTTTTTGCTGGCCACATAAGAATACTCAGTTTTCTGAAGTGATATAGTTGCTTTAAATAATGGATAACATGTAAGGTTAGTCCCTGCTATGAGGAACAAGTGGTTGATAATTTCCAGCAGTAATTACTCTGAATTTTTTTTTCAAAAAGCTTGCAGTGTCCTTGATATGGAAATATAGTTAATGGAGACTGAAGACTATTCAGCCACAACATCTGCTCTCAATATAGTCAAACTAATACCAACGGTTTCCAAATGGTGAGTTCCTGTGCCATCCAAACTAAGAAAATCATGAATGTATTTATCAGACTGTAGGGATGCACGCTGTTCCAAATAAATCATCACTAGGTTCTACTGTGAATAGGCTGGTTAACACTCATGATAAAATGCTTCTTTTCAACAAATTTGGGGATGAGACTGAACAGTTAGTGCTACAAGTGAATGTTGCTCTATGTTTATCCATAATATTGCAGATAAACAGACTGGCTGGCCAGTGCAAGTTTCTTCTTGCATCACACTGTCCGTTTCAAGCATGCCCTTAGATTTAGGCCTCCAAAGTAAAAAGGGACTCAGGACAGTTTACAGCAACATACTTCTTCAGGAATGCAACACAGAAGTTCTCTTCAAAAACAGATCATGGAATCTTGTATTTAGAACTCTCTCATCATCCACACTCTCTAAATTTTGCTCTCACATTTTTCCAGTATATACAATAACGGGCAATGTCTTGAGTGAATCCTTGCTCTTTTTGTTTGCTTGAACAACATTTTCTTTTAGTTCAACTCAAGATTTCCCACAAAATGTTCATTAGATCCTATCTGTCCTTTCTTGATATGGCTGGTGAGGGTGACCAGCAGAATTTAGCAACACATTAATCATCTGCTTCATCATTCAAATGTATATACTTTGTAACTTCCACTGCTAAAACAGAAGACAACTTTTTTCCTTCCCTTCCACTGCTTCCTAGTAATCTCCCTTTCATGAGAAGGGCGTTCAGATCATTGTTCCTATGCTGACAATTCCCTCCCTCTCCAAGCAGCAAGGTAATCGATCCCTTACACCTCACCTGGATCAATCCACTGTCCTGGTCCTATCAAACCATAGAGGTCTTATTTAAACTTCGATTCATCCAGTCCTAATTTAATCTGTCAGTAAGAAAGAAACCCCAGCAAACAGACGTAAGTAGCAGCAGATTAACAAAGACAAGCCTTGATTTTAACGGCTCTAAGCATAGGCCTTCTTTAGTCTTGAATGTTTAAATTCTTCTAATTATTTAAACTTTCTTTTCCTGTAGACATCTGTAAACAACCAGTGAAATAAATATATGTGTACACACACATCTCTCTGATTACTCAAACACAAAGTAATTTCTGCTTCAAATTTGAGAATGAAACTACAGTTTAATTTAATGTAATGCTAAGTTTAGCTTAATGTAATGCTTCTTTATACAGACACACGGAGAATTATCTGATTTGATATAAAGTCAGAAATGGTATAATTTGCGGTGTACTCCATACCGCTTTGGCATGTGCCTAAAAAGATGGATCTCTGAACAGTACAGAACAATGAAAAATTAGGTACTTTAAAATAAATCAATATGATATTAGATAAAAGAGTGACAGTAATGGAGTCATCTGTAACTTAAGCCATTTCAATGACACTTGCATTCGCAGTTAACCTCCCTGTTTCATATCGGCTACCTTCTTAATGATAACCTGGAACGAAAACTGGATAAATGGGGTTTTGTGAAGCTTTGTGCGTTGACTTTACTCTGCTTCCCCAGAAGCCAATGGTCATGCTTCTGTACCAAAAGCAGAGTTAGTCTGCATAGTTTTGAAAAGCCCATCTTAAGCATGTGCAGAAGTAAGAATTTCTGAAGAGCAGGAAT
>NW_009647735.1:3569429-3660295 GCF_000708025.1 Charadrius vociferus | reverse complement strand
AGCGACGCCCAGCAGCTTTAACTCCTGAACAAATGCAATCTCCTCTGAATCCATGGTAAAATACGAGTACTTATTCACTATGATAACCAAGTTCCAGTGCTTTGAGTCACTAAAAGTAATAGAGTGAGCTAAAAGCAGATAATGACCCTTGACACGAAACTTCAACAATTTACTAGAATATTTCCATTCCTGTATCTTCACTTTTTGTTTGGTGGTCAGTATTTGAGATCATGCAAAGATGCCTGGTTTCACATAAAACTCCAAACAATCTCTGATAATGGGATAGGAACCTTTTGCCACTGAAAAAAGAAATAAAACATAAGATGTCAAAGCACAGTGGAAGACAGATTATTCTAGTATCATAGAATCGTCTAGATTGGAAAAGACCTTTAAGATCACTAACTCCAACCATTAAACCTAATGCTGCCAAAACCAGCACTAAACCATGTCGCTCAGCACCACATCTACACATCTTTTAAATACCTCCAGGCATGGCGACCCAACCACGTCCCCAGGCAGCTCATTCCAATGCTCGATAACCCTTTTGGTACACAATTTTTTCCTCATATGCATCCTAAACCTCCCCTAGCATAACTTGAAGTCATCTCCTTTTGTCTTATCACTTCTTACTTGCGAGAAGAGACCAACCCACCTGACTACAACCTCCTTTCAGGGAGCTGTAGAGAGCGATAAGGTCTCCCCTCAGCCTCCTTTTCTCCAGACTAAACCACCCCAGTTCCCTCAGCCGCTCCTGAGTAAACTTGTGCTCCAGACCCCTCACCAGCTTGGTTGTCCTTCTCTGAACATGCTCCAGTACCTCAGTGTCTTTCTTGCAGCAAGAGGCCCAATTTTAAGCTATAAAACTTTGTAGCTAAAATTAACACAGCGAGATAGGATGGAAGAAACCGGTAGCAGAGACTATCCCACTGATTTCAAGGCACATAAAGAAACACAGAGTCACGCACTCACATCATCTAGAGAAGGGCACTTGGGGGGTGGGGAGAGAAAGAGATATCCCTGTAACTATCCAATAATGAAAGAAAACTGGACATAATGACAATGAATCTCTATTAATATGATTTTCCAAAGTAATCTTTTTTATATTAAACTTCAACTCATACATCAAAGTGAGTGAGAACTCAACTGACTGGTTTGCTGCTAAAGACCTGCAGATTGCTTCTGAATGAAGAAAATTGTGTGGGACTGCACTGCATTTTTAAAGGTTAGCAAGACACCTTATGCTCTGATACTGTTTCTTCTCATTTCATAGGGCTTTTTCGCTTGTGGTTCCATCCCCTTGTAGTGTTCTTACAGTGCAAAGCTGTGAACAAATATAATGTAATACAATGTATAGTATTACAAAGATGTCTTTATAGAATATCATTCTACTTCTTCGTTATTATACATTTTTCTTGGTCTTTTATCCATACAATAGAAGCATGCTCTTTCTCCACACTAGAAGAAAGCAAATGAGATAAAGCATCAAATAATAAATGTACCTTTGATTTTCCGTTAAAATAAATTAAAGATGTGGCCTTGAAGAAATAAAAAATAGCCAAATAATAAGCCATAATAATAGAAGTTCTTTTTTAAGGCTTACCAAAATGCAGCCATCAGAAGTAATTTTTTTGTCAAATTATCTTAATAGAAACTAGATTAAAGTACAGTTGGGGTTGGGTTTTTTTTCTGCTCCTTAAATCTTGCATGTGAGTATCAGGACTACTCAGGAAGGTTCAGGTTTGAAATGTCTCCAGTCTGAAAACGTATCACAGTGTCAGAGCAGCTTTAGCATACTACTCTAACACACGTAAACCCTGACATGACAGGAGCTTCACTTATGCTGAAAATATAGTTCAGCTGTCAGATGCTAATTAGACTTCGAAATCCTTGTAGACATCACAATAAATGTGTTAATTAATATCACATGGGATGGCAGTTTATGAGATTTGGGATGTCTATCTCCAGCAACAGTAAAAGAGCAATAGGCAATTTTGATAAAAGGCAGAGTTGTATCACAGTGGCGTTTAATTTCAGTTTTCCCACATCATGAGGTTCTTTTCACCCCACACAGTACTCCTTCCAAAGGAAGGACAAAGTAAAAACTGCTTAACACACATCAAAATAGCTGGACGTTACCAAAAGCTGTGTAAAGCATCAAGTTTCTTCTGCTTCAAAAACTTTTGTGACATTTTAGGAGTTTCTAGATTTAATTTGGATAAAATCCCGCCCCTCGAAGTGTACATCCACTTCCCATCTTCCTATCACCCTATTCCAACTTCCGCTCCTACACTTTTGCATAAAGATGTAACTGAACTGCTCAGTCTTCCAAAGCTTTCTGTAAAGAGGAAATGGGCAACTGAATGTGATGTTCTCCATTTACATCCCATCTCAGAATTATTATACCGACTAATTATCGTTCTTAGTCTAGTTTTTCCAAAAGAAGTTCTGGTGGCATAATCCAAAAGGAACATGAACTCTTTAAAAGCATTAACTCAATTTAGGCTTTGACAGTAGTACTTATATGGCAAAATATCTAGTGTTTTCTGAAAACAAGTTCTCTATTGGATTGCTTCTCCCAAAATGCTTTGTTGCAAGTTACAAAGCAGGAATCTAGCACAAGAAAACACTGACTCCTGACTTCTCTTAGAACACGACATGAACTTTATCTTGAAATGCTGTGTTGCCAAAGAGACTTACTAAACTGACCACTGCTTCATTGACTGAACTCAATAGTGACTACCATCAGAATGCAAAGCGAAGGGCATTTTCTCCAAAGGTTAGATGTTATCAAAAAAAACAAACACCCGCATGTTGACACCTGTGAACAAGCGATTACACCACCCACACTGCATGAAGACAACATTTCTCACTTTCTCCTCAGGCATGGTTTTTGGATTATTGGAATGCATCCACTGCGGGTTGTCTGCTGGCAAGACGGAGGCACGTGCTGATACACTAAATACAGGTTCTCCAAAACCCTTGTTCTTTTTTTCCTTTGTAAATATATTGGTAATAAATAATATGCCCAAATAAACAAGTAGAACAAATGCACTTGAATCTTTATCTGCTTTTGGCAAAGAGTAAAGGAGGTGAATCAGAATGATGGAAATACACATACAGAAATGATGTAATGAAGACACATTACTTCAATGATAAGAAATATAATCATTATAACATAGTATACAAAATGTTAATTCTACAAAAATAAGGCAAAATAACAGAGAAATTCATTTCTCTTTACACATTAAAATTTACTAATATTTCAAATGACTTCTAACAACTTACATGGAATAATCATTCAAACTTTAGTCAATGGAGGTGAAAATATCTGAGTACAATACTTCTACCCACTTTGAAAACTCCTCTCTGCATGATCTATCATTTAATGACCTCAGCTCTGAGAACATATGCCTGTAGTACTGAAGGTCATAGCTTCAAAATGTTCTCAGCTTTGTGAGCCCTTGTTTTTAGAACTATTTTTGTATTAGACTTCAGAAATCATCTTAGTCAGCTTTAGCTATCTAGAAGCTAAGTGTTCATAGAGGAAAGACAATTACAGAGAGTGACTCATTTCAGGTTATGCTAGGTATTTGAGACAGCTATAGCAGATGATTCTCTAGGTGTGTCTCTCTTCCTTCACCTCCTACAGAAGTTAATTCCAACCTAAATCCTTCGTAACAAATTATTTCTGCTACCTTTATAGTCATTCAAAACAGAAACTATCATCACTTGGAAGAAATCACTATGAGATTCTGATGTGTCTTCCGCATCAAGCATTACATAATACAAAGTGAGTAATAAGGCTGTACGTGCGCTGCTTTTTCTCCCTCCCCAAGCTTATGCTTCAGCCCACTGACAGCTGAGTATCTAGGCCCGGTACAACATATTTACTGCATCTAGTATGTCAGCCAATCTCTTCTAAATTTGCAAAAGAGAATTAAGTAACCCAAAGATAGTAAAAAGAAACATAAAACATTACCTCATCACTTTTCAGCATTTCACCTACTAAAATGTGTACAAAATGCTTACCTGTATCAGTCTAAGGGATTCAGTATGATCACTGCCTCAGTGGATCATACTTACACCTGAATATGGTCCATGTATTTCACATAAACACCATGGTGTACAACCAATGCAGTCATGAATTCGAACCCTGCCTTTCATTAAGAAAACCCCATTCATCCCCAACAACACTCCAAACAGCAGGGACATGAAATTCAGTTTTCTTTGATTTTCTCTGTCATTTACTTAGTAAAGAAGGGGTGTTCCATTTACATCCATCTGGGTTTGGATATCCTCTCAAAATTTTATTACAATATGTCCTGTCTATTCACCTTTCCTTCTCACCATCCTCTCCTGATTACAGCTAGTGTAGTACTGACCTGTAAGATTTTGCACTTTGCATTTGCCTCTGTAATTCAATGGTTACTGGTTGATCCAGGTGTAACTATTTAAGCTGGATCAACCAGTCTCTCCCTTTCAAACACAAAATTGCTACTAAGCTTTTCTGACCTTTCTTTTTTTCTTCCAATCTCCAGCCACAGTATGACTAAGGCAAAAACAATTACAAAAAAGAAAATTCAGACAAAACCTACAACCACACACAAGTCATGGAACAGAAACAGTGTCAGACAATCTTCCACAATCCCTGTGGAAGATGACAAAACATTCACTCATGAATTTCCATCACAAAACACTTTTTTGACCAGTAGTGGAACATCCTGTTCCAGCTCCTCACTCCCTGTCCTGAAGAACACCCTGAACAGTTGTGTTGCACTACCAGACAAAACCAAAAATAATCAGAAACCAATTAAACAATCAACACCAGACTAATAACACTCTTCTATCTTCAAAAAAAAATTATGATAGTCATGAACTATTATATGAAATTAGCATATGGCAACTTTTGGCTCATTGTACCCAATCTGATTTCTTCACTCATGGAACTTAGTATTTCTGTGGTGTATAAATTAAAAGTGACTAGCAGATGCTTTTTCCTCTGGAAATAATTCACAAAAATAGTTACACTGAAAACAGTCCAAATGCTACAGAACTCCTTTGGACTAACAGGCCATACAGATTTACCCATAAGGTTGTGACAGCCATTGATAAACTCTGATTTATTAACAGAATATTCCTTATTTGAATATGAAAGAACTGAGTCTAATTTTGAAATTATTTTTTGGTTCAAATGAGAAGTAACTGAATTCAAGGTTCACACTTCAGCACACAGAGTACTAAACTAAATACCTCCATTAAATATAGATCTACATTCTTGACTTGCAGTCTTTATACCTGCCTGATGGAAAATAAAGAATAAGCAGCATTTTTCATCAGGATTTTCTCTTGATAAAAAGTCCCTTTGCAGATCTATTTGATATTCATTATGTTCCTGTAACAGCCTCTGCATCTCAAATGTTATCAAACCCTGGCAGAATCTTCTCATCTTAATAATACAAAAGTAGAGTTTGTGTTCTCAACCCTATTTTGTTCAGATTATCAATAGGAAATGTTTGACTGACATAGGAAAAGGAAAAACTGTTCTGATTAAATCTGAGAGTTTTTATTTGGGCTGGTTTCATAAGGAGAACAGGTTATCTATCCGATATGACTTATGTCAGACTTTTTCTGGCCATTATTTTTTATATAGACCATGGACTATTATTTTCAGGAATAAGTGTAGGTAGCCTTCAGTTAAGTTCTGCATTTGCGGCCTTGATGAACACCCTCAGTTTATCAAGCAGCCAGATTCTGTCTTTCACTTCATTTTCAAAGGTGAAAAGAGTGAACAAGTTATTCAACCCCCAGAACAAAACTGACATGTGTGATTACCCAAACCAACAACAAGGGATTTCATCAAAACACTAAGACAGAAGTTGCCTTCTACTGTTTTTAATTTTATTTCCATGTGATCCACTCTAATTATACCTAACTTTTAGAAGGTAATGTTTCATCAGTTCCTATAAAAATTTCCCATGCTCTTTTGATGTATTTTTTTCCTGTTACAGAATAGATAAATGTCAATCAGTTGGACCTATTGAAAAAATTTTAATTACTGTACTACAATATTTCCCTGTATTATTGCAAACTACACTCTGGGTTTAGTGTATTGCTCAAAAATAACTTCACTATAAAAACATATAATGTACAATAAAGACAAATATCACTCATAAGTAATAATAATAGGATAAAGTTTATTTTACAGCTAATCTCTATAGTTTGGACTTTATATTCATATAATATTCAAAATAGTTCACTGCTCTCTCATTACACTTTTCCCTTTCTTTGTTCTGAAATGGTTATTTTGAATCATTTCAATGCAGGATTAAAAACCACAGAAGTAAGTTTTAAAGACAAGACCAGAAGATGTCACTAGTCAATCTTTTCAAACTGACTTACAAGTCACAGAACAGGATACAAGTGCCTGTCATAGAAAGTATTTTTGTTACCAAAAATTCCAATATATATATTTGCACTGGTCCTGTACCAAGTTCTGAATCAGTTCAAAATATTATGCTGAATTTGAGGATCTAGCTTACTTTATATCTACCATCAAATGGCCAAAAAGCTGTAAAGAGGTATAAGTATAGTGTGCAGTAGAAAGAAAAAAAATATATTGTAGGCTACTGCGTAACTTATTTTGTACTTGGGAAAAACTCTCAAGCATTAAAAAAAAAATCCCAAGGAAAAAAGAAAAAAGTTTACATTTGCAACTATCCAATTTGTAATACCAGTTACCTTTTCAGCTACCTCAATGCTTCAAAATTTTTTCAAGTTCTTTCAAAACTTTTATCAAGACATATTTGCAAGCAAGAATTGCACCCTTTGCCATATTTGTGAAGCTTTCTTTACAGGGAATTTCATTTCACCTCTTGTTCAGATTCCTGTAGTAATTCCACTGAGGAGGAGTAAATTACTTCGCATGAGCCATTAGTTATGTGTAAATACCAGGATTTGCAGGACTTAATAAATTATGTCATTTTTTACTTAATTTCTCTACCTATGACTATGAAAACTAGTAAAACCAGTAAAATTCAGTATTCAGAGTAGATGGTCACTATCCAGTGGACACCATACCTGGGAGTGCTTTTCCCTGCAAGTTTTCCCTGTGCAGGCTTCACAAATAGGGCTTTCACTTCACTTATAAGAAAGCCTTGCAATTAATTGCGTCATGTTGATAGATAGTATATTTTTTACCACAACATAAAGAGTTGTCTCAATTTCTCCTCTATGGCTTTTGCACTTCTGCATTTTTAAACTTTCACTCAAGAGTCCAAATTCTGGTTGTGACAACTATTTTTTCATGGGATATACTTTCAGAGATCCGTACACTGTTACTTATTCACTTCACCTTTCTATGCAGGTAAACAGGAAAACCAGCAAGTCATTACAGAGGGTAAATACCTTACGAATATACAGCTAGAATGTAAGCCAATATTGGGCGAGGCTACACATTATACTATCGATATAAAGCCAACTAAATCTTAGCTGTCCACTGAAGAAAACCTCCTCTGAGGATCTACAGATACTACAAAGTGCAGTTTTCTCCATTCATTCATGTCCATCCATGCTATGGCCTTCTTTTCATCGGGTATAGAAGGTATCGCACGGGGACCATGCTGGACTAACAGAGTCAAGGAAATATAAAGAGAATATAAAACCAGCTTTGGATTTATTCCTTCCCTTTGCTTTCCCTGACCAGGTACTCTGAGCCATTTAGCCCTGAGTTTCTGCATTTTCTATTTCCTTCGTTTTAGATATGGGGATGCAGTTTTATGAATGAAATTCACCTTAAGCTACATTTAAATGGAAAATTTAACAAAATATATCCTCTAAGTATTGGCAGGAGATGAATTTCAAGGGTTTTGAGTAAAACATTTTACTCTTTCATCAGAAATTCAGAAGAGTAATTTTGGAGTTTCCATGAAAAGACATAAAAGAAAAATAGCGTATTAAAAACAACAAAAAAATTTGCTTAACGTTAATTTCATTAAGTGACAAAAAATATGTCCAAAAAACATTCCGTTAGAGGCAGCCATTCAACTGCAGAAGCATAGAAAGTGACCTACAGTCACAAAAAGGGCATCAACAATGTGAATTATACCCTGCAAAAAATCATAAAAAATATTTGGTTTTGTCAGCTTTACATTTCTGCCTATTTAAATAGAAATTAAATGTCTAATATAATCTTTAAATGTAATACTTTTGCCCCCTTTTAAAATATAAATATGCTCATTGCTAAAGGAATGTGGTACATGACACAGGGAAAGGTTTTAACATAGAACATACTAACTTTCTTTGAAGTATTCTTTACTTTGCCACTGACAAAGAACAAACCCTTAAATCTTTTGATGTGCAAAAATGGATTGTGCATGTTGATTCTGTTTGTGGTACATGTATGGATTTCACACAAGTAGTAAATGCCTTCTGAAAATAAAGCTCCAAAGGGGCTTTGTTTTTCCCATGATAAAATTTTAGATTCTCCCATCTATCTCAAGAAGAATGATGTTCTTCATGAGTAAGATTATTGCAGTTCATTCTGTGAAATTCCACAGTTATCATATCCTCATGCGAATTTAATAAAGCTTAGCCTTAGCTGCTCTTGAACAGCAGCCAAGCATTTGATTTGTTCTATTTCATTTTATTCATTTATATGCATCTTGCTACCATCTGGAATCATAAAAACAAACAGTTCAAGCAGTTAATGTGTTAAGAAGGGGCAATGAAATAATGAATTATTCTCTTCCAATCCCCCCACTCCCCCACCCCATTTACTCTGTTTGTTTCATATCCATTTCAGAACTCATGTTGCCATTTCCTAATTCCAAAAAGACTTTCTGTAAGAGGATTGTCAGGACAGATGTTGGAACCCTTACACAACTAAGCACGTGCTGTCTTATCCATGCTCAGTGTTTCAAAGCCAAAATACTGTAACTAATAAATCATGCTTGGTAGCTGAAAGTGAACAGATAATTGCACCATTGTATATCTTGTATACAGAAAACATCAAAAGAATATTTTTCCCTCCAATTACATTTTCCTTTTTTAATTGCTTTTGACAGCATTATTCGGTCATTTCTATCTGCTTTTAATAGACAACCTTCATAATAAGTTTCTGAAAAGGTTTGATTCACTCATTACTTTGTGAGTAAAACGATCACGACTATGTCAACTTATCGGTGTTTTCACTACTAGAACTAGATGCAATCCAAGTAAAACTCACAACCTATTTATAAAATAAACACAAAGACGTAAGTTGATGAGCCATACAAGTGAGAAGAAAACAGTGCTTTTGGGCTTTACTCTGAAAATGCATATGAATAGATATATTTAAAGTATTTTCATCTAGAAGTACATCGAATTCATTTGGATATTTATGCACATAAGCAGTGGATCCATAAAAACAATTAAGATTCTGATTTCCACCGAGACACCTACATATACTTGAGGATCCAGAAATATTAAACATTTATACTGACATAGGAACGTATTAATCTCAAAGAATTCTGAGAGGATCCCAGAAATAGGCTGAATAGGAAAAAGCACTTTCTTGAAAGTATTGACATGGCAGAGTCAAACTCTCTCAAATATGCTTGGTTTTCAGCATTACTTTAAAATTAAATTCTGAATATTCACAGATTCTGCATTAGCAATAATATGGGGCAACAGAAAAGAAATAGTGTGATGATACAACATACTACTGTATGCATTAAAACAGAAAGATTGCAAAAGACACGAAGACTGAAAAAGATGAAGACGTTTGGTGAAGCATGACAAGACAGCTGAAGATTGTTCTATATCTAGAAGTGAAGAGGAAGATGGAGACAGACAAAAGCCAGGCTGTGAGTAAAGAAACAACTATCCTGTAGCTTCCTCATGTAAACTGGTTCAATTTTCTCATTCAAAACGATGCAATTCTCAAGATAGGAAGGAATGAATGAAGAAATAAAAGACTACCTGAACTCTAGGGCCTCACTAGAGCTGAATGGAAATTTTCACTTTCTCCCATCATGAATTTTTCAACTGGGAAGCCAGTTGAAAACAAGCTTCTTGTTTGAGAGCTCACAATACAATCACTCTGAAGTACGATTGAGCATATATGCTGTCTGGGACACAACGCACACCTTTATCAAAGAAACAAAGAGATATGACTGAAAGAAAGTGAATGACTGATCTGCTTTAATGACTTCTGCTCAAAACAGACTTTGCTGGATTTTTCTCTAAGGCCCCAGAAAAGGTTTCACTGGTACTCGAGTACTTCATATCAATCTGTAACATATATACATGCTCTTTCAACAGAAATTAAACACAAGGGAAAATCCAATTAAGACAAGGAAAAACTTTTCACCATGGAGGTTTTCAAAAAGGGACTAGCGTTTCAGAAAGGTTTTGGAATCTCCACCCTTAGAGATACTCAGAAGTCAAGCAAACAATATCCAGAGCAAACTGATCTAAATTAGCCTAGCTTCAAGACTGGACTAGGTGACTTGCACAGGTCCCTCTGGACCTGAATTATTCTATAATTCCATGATCTTCAATCTTTAAGAACGCCAGTATAACAAACAGATGTATATGCTGTGACTCACCAACATATCCTAAATGGTTACAATATATTCTCAAAAGGGATTTACACATCTGTTATTAATTCCTTTAGTTATTATCACAGTGCCTTTGACATTGTGTAAACTTGATGTTTCACAAGAGCAAGAACGTAGGTATGTCTGGACTGTTACACAAAAAACCCCCACCATAGTGTCAACACATTAATATAAAAATAGGGAAACATAAATAAGCCAATCCTAAAACCTCTATTAAAGACCAGAAAACAAGAATCTCATGGTGTTAGACCATATGAATATTCTTTTAAGCCATGAAAGAACAAAGATAGTATTTGATGAACAGGATATGAAGTACCGAGTTAGGCAGCTGGCCAAAGGAACAATACACAGAAGTGGTCTTGCAATAAACCTGATGAAGAAAGGGAACCAAATCAGCAAAGATTCCAGTATTACTTCACAACTTTGGTCATACACTGGCCAAAGAACGTTACTACTTTCTTAAAATCTATTCATCACATACTTAGAAGTTATATCTTTGAGTTAATAAGCGTGAAGGAATCCTTAAACCTAAAGTTTTCAAAAAGTGGGTATAACGATTGTCCCATGTGTCAGTAAACATCAATCTGTTTATATTTTTTAATTTGTCACAATGTCATTTTACTAGATTAAAATAAAAAACATTGGGCCATTAAAAAAATGTGTTCAGCCATGCTAATGCACAGCAAGAAGTATCTTAGAATAGTCCCTTATAGAGAAAATAAGCATTTGAGAAATATTAGAAAATTACCTTCTTTTTGTGTGTGTATCCATGTATAGGTTTCTACAGCCCTATAATGTATAAAATAAGAGATAAAAAGGTAAATATTTAGTGTGAAGAATAAAGATCCACACAGAGGCTATTACCTTACTTCAGTGTTTCTAATGGGACATACTTCTGACAAGTATTAGATATTTGTATTTGGAAGAGTAGCTTACCACTATTTTGAGGGAGGCAAAAAAGTATTTTCTTGTAGAATTTCTGGCAAATCCATTATTCCCACCCAGTTCTAAAAAATATTATAGATCAAGCTGACTCAGCATGGACTGTAGAACAGTGCATACAACAATGTTGATCGCTGCTGCTAATAACAGTATCAGACATACCTTTAAAAGTGGCAGCAACTCTTAGTTGCAGCTCTCACCGAGTTCAAGTTTAACATGAGTTGGGAGAAACATTTCTCCTACAAATTGTAGTAGTTTTTGCTTAGCTTTGAAATCAATAGCAATCAAAATCACAGCAGGCTGTAGAAGTTACTGCCTCCTTTCTGCTAATCTTGAGAACATAATCCAATGTTTTCCTCCTCTCTTGAAGTTTCGTTTACAAATATGCTTATTCAAAATAGAAAAGCACTTTCCCAGCTTCAGTTTGATTCATTGTTATGTTTGCTACAGATAGTTTCATGTTTACCCCCCAAAAAACAGATGCTTTTCGAAACAGAAGATAGAAGGTATAAAAGGCTTATGCTTTTGTAATGTGTAATCTTAAATATCTGTACCTATATGTTTATGTAATTATAGTAACTGGGTACTTGCAAGCAAAATTACTTGTTTTTTTAAAAAAAATATATTTAAAAAAATAGAATACAACAAAGCTAGAAGACAGTTTATTGTTATACAAAACCTGTAATTCTACCTCAGGTAAGTTTAAAAATGGAAAAAAAAGTAAATGATACTGTAAACTTTTTGTAAATCCTTAAGAACTTGAGTAGTTTCATCCAGTTAAAATAGCAAAGAAAACTGTGCCATCTACTTTTCAAGCCTAAGCTGCATTTCTTTTTCAATTTCAGTTCAAAACACATTAGTTTTCAAAGGGAGGGAAACAAAATTTCTAACAATCAATAAAAATCAGTCAGCAATACAACTAGCACATCCTACCTTAAAATCATGATAAACCTGATAAGAATCAGACTTTTAAACCCAGATACAAACACACATCCATGTGTTCACAAATGTTCAAAGGTAGCAGGCAACATTCTGCCACTTTTATCCATAATAACAAATCCACACTAATCCAAGAAAGTGTGTCAGAATGTGACTCAAAACTACATCTCCAAAGATCTCTGATGTGGCACTTCAGATTTTGATAGAGCTATCACACTACAATAAAAATTATACCAGAACAACATCTTCCTTTTCTCTCATCCCTTTCTACACTAATACACCTACATCCTGCAGACGATCATGGCTTCGTCTACACTGGCAACTCTGGTTGATAGATAATCATAAAAGATACACAGCACTGAATAGGTGAGGCACAGGCATTTTTCATTTAACTTGGGGGGGGGGAGGCAAGAAAGAATAGTACTCTTGTACTTCATCAGTTTCTTTCAAATACTTTAAGATGCTTTCTTGTATCTTAGCAATTAAGATTCTAGAAATCACCTTATCAACAAATCAATTTGAAAATACAGAATAATTTGAGTGTTCATCCCCCCAAAAATAAAACCACCATACCACATGTACGTAAGCCAAAAATGTACCCTGAACTTCAAGTCACATCTTCTAGTACAACTCCACCAATGGCATACTCACAGACAGACAGAAATTTCTGTATTTCATACAATAACATAACAAAATTCTCAACAATAACAAAATATTCAGATTTATTCTTGTAAGAAGCAGTTTTGTAACTTCCATTTCTGTCTGAAAATATTTAGCTGTTATTTTGTCTTTAATTGTAGTTAATTTATATTTTAAAATTTAAAATATTTAAACCATTATTTAACACAGAAAAACAGTCAAAGAGCTTGTGATACTATTTGATTAGAATAAGAGGTTTTATTCTTTTCCCGAAATGCTTCTCTCCATAAAGTCTAAGTCATGGAAGGCATGTGTTCTCCTGAATATTCCCAATTACTCAAATACTCTAAAAGTTCAAAGTAAAGGAGGTTGCAAATTCCATTCACCTGTTTGAAGTACTTCTGTCTGTGGGTCATTTACTCCATTTGCTCATCTGAAACACACATGCACTAGTGTCTGAATAAGAGCAGAATTTGTCCCCTGTTGTTTGCCTTTGGCAGGGGGGAGGAGGAGATGACAGTATCAGCACATCGATGGTTTAGATATGAATCTAGGAAAAGTATTTTTTGTGGGCCAAGTCTATGATTGGAGTCTTTCAGATCCACGTTACTGTCAGTGTATCTATATGCCTCCAACCTGTTTGCTATTGATGTACGCAGATAAAAATAGGAGTTTTCGTACTGCGTAGACAATAAAAAGGAGGAAGTTATTTTGTGGAAAGGTCTTCGATTTAAATTTCTGGTAATCATATCAAGAACAAAGACAACATCACAGCCCAGAAGGAAACAGAGAAGATAAGCAGAGGGCAGTTCATCCATCTGACAGCCACGGACACTTCTTAGCAGAGAAAGGATGAAAACTGTGCTGAGAAAATAAACTGGAATTCAGCTCATAATTCTTAGCTGCAATTCAGTGATAGGAAAATCAAGCCTCATATCTTTGACATCATCATTCAGTTTTTATTGGAAGTTATTTGAACTTTAATGAACACCTTCCATAAAAAATGAAAAACATACTAAAACCACAAATGAATAAAACCTATTTAAAAGGCTGCCAAAAGTCAGTGGTACCCCTGAAAAATTCCTAATAACACACTTACTTAATATCAGTCTGTATGAATATAACTGAGTTTTATTTACATTGTCTATTTATGAAATAAGCAGAGGCTCACAATTTGGAGGAAATACAGAAACGTCATTTTCATGACATTTTCAGTGGCAAGACTTAAGAGAACGAGTCTACATAATAGAAAAAAATATAACTTTTTAGAATAGTGGGAGACAGTAGTTAAAGAGTAACTTCCTAATCTAGTGAGAACCCAGTACACTCCCATAAGGGAAGACAGACCTTTCCAGATCTCAAAATAATGTGGTAAACTGAAAACCTTAGTGTTTGGCTATCTTTCATAGCAAAATACGTTAGGTACTGAGATAGGCACGCATCTACAGTTATATTCTATATAATATATACTGCCTATAAACTTTCCTAATTGAATATGTGATAAATGCATGCTTTCTTTATACAAACATGCACACAAAATACATACATACACATACAGATATATATATAAAAGCACTATCTCTCTCTCTCTCTCTAGCTCTAAACACTGTATAAACACTCACACGTACATGTAAATATTGTCAGAAGATGTACAACCTTTGGAATTCCTGCTTAGACCAGATTTCTTTGAAGAAAACGTAGACAAAAGGAATGTACTGCTAAGGAGTATGAGGTTTTGAAAGAAGCATATTTCTTTAGATTTCTAGTAAGCTTTACAGTACTTTATGTATGGTAAAGTTATTTTAACAATTATAACTCCTAATCGCTGTAAAAAATATCAGAATATTTATAGATTTGATGGTGTGCATGCCCTAAGCAAACAGACCAGAGGTGTACTTAAAAACACTGCTTCTCCAGAATGTATACAAATATATTCTTTAAATAAAATTTATTTTAGAAATAGATAAATAAGACATAAAAGGAACAGTGCTCAGTAATTCCATACGAAAGCAAAAATATATAAATATAAAAATATTTGTTAAAAAGATTTTACAAATAATACTTAAGACCAGGATATACCATAAATATGTGTTTTAAGGTAAAATGGGAAATCACTGAAAATGTGTGCTAAAAAAACCCCGCAGCATTACAGTTTATGTTAAAAAAATAATTCTATTTATGTCACAAACCGGTTTTGTTCCTGACATCGCCCTACTGCCCTTCAACAGTCCTACACTCAAATTCAGAAGGATTTAAAGATATCTTCTGAGGTCCAATACATTTTCTGATGCAATCAGCAGCTTTCATACAAACTGCAGATCGTTTGCCATAGCTTTTCCTTGGAGCGACTCACTTGATATCAGGGCATGTTTGAGATCGAGTGGCACTGAGCTTTGGTAGACAGACATCCATATGAAATCCAGGCATTGACAATACACTACGGGATGCAGAACAGCAAGTCTGAGAGCCATCTTTGGCTGCCAGCATTATAGGGCTAAAAGCAGCAATGTGATTAATTTACTCAGTAAAACTGGCAACAAATAAAGAGCTATTATTTTTGCTGAGCCACAGATAGCACTGTAACTAACCAAAACCAAACACTAGGACTTTTATCTATAGATACAAACCTGTCTGCACTGGTGACATGGGTGGCAATGTGCACCAGATAAAAGGATGAGTCTTTTGAGAAGTTTACTGAGATGATGGTGAATAATAGTAATTACAGTCTAAAGTACAATAAAATAACTTAGAAAGTATGACTGACATTCCAAAGAAAAGATAATGAGTTTTCAATTTCAAAACCAGCTTTTGGTCAACTCTGATTTTTGGTCCTAATTTACTCTGACTTCTATGCCATCAGAAAATAGTATTTCTGTTGGTGAAAAAAAATTAAGAAACAGAGTTGTTTTTTTACACACACACACCTAGCTTTGACTCAGGATGCTCATAGTAACTTAGAAAACCAAACAAACACACACCAAACTAAATATAGAAATTTTTGACTGGCCTCCATTTAGCCAATCAATTTCTAGTAGAAATTGATTTTCAACACACATACACATTTGGTCAGTACACATTAGGCTTTCATGAGACCTTCATGAGCCTATTTAACCATAAGAAGGAAACCAGGTCTCTGAACAAGTCTTATACCAGCCTATGAAATAACTGCTTTTTAAAAAGGGATACTTAGATGTAAGAAAACAAAACTCAAAACAGAGGAAACATGAAACTGAATCACTTAAGAGGTTGCTAGCTTTTCCTTTGGTGCATTTGGAGGGTTATTATATTTGGCTGTGCTGATTCATGAGAGAACTAGACGAGAGAGGTTACTGATTTGAACCAATAATCCAATCACTTGACGTACCTTTTATTTCATACATGCAACTTTCCAAAAGTTTAAAACCATCCTAGATGCTTCTTGAATTTTTTACTGATAGACTAGAATGATATGATCGGTGCAATACTAGGGAAAAGGTAGACCTTCAGCTAGGTTAAAAGCAAAAGAACTAGGAATCTCATGAAAAATTTTTCTCTACAAGCACATAACTGGCGTATTTAAATCAGAAAGGTACTTATCAAAGGTTCTGTTCATACTCAGTGGAAGAAAGTAGGCACTTCTAGAGGGCATGCAGTCCTAATATCAAAATAACTTG
Source organism: Charadrius vociferus (assembly GCF_000708025.1). NCBI lineage: Eukaryota > Metazoa > Chordata > Aves > Charadriiformes > Charadriidae > Charadrius > Charadrius vociferus. The sequence continues at coordinate 3,643,524 of NW_009647735.1, read as the reverse complement.
CTATAATCTATCTGTGCCTTCTCACTACCAGAGGAAAAACTGAGGGCAACCATATGTCCACTTGAGATGACTAAGCTACATGCTTGAAGTTAGATTAACCTAGTCCAGTATCTCAACTCACTATCCCGTGATTAAAAAAACCCCAACCAAACAAAAAATTCAATATAAACATTCAAATTCTTTGGTGCTTTTCTTAATGAAACAATTTTATGTATATGTCTTTTTTCATCAAGAAAATCCAACCTAATTAACATAAGAACACAAATCCGAAGATTCAAAAAACAAAGAAAAAACAGAAACTGAAAGTCTGTGAAACCCTGCCATCTTCCTGACAAACAACTCTACCAGGCCAAAGGGTTATTACTCTTAAAAAATATCTTCAAATGCTTCCCATCACCCACCTACAAAGCATTTAAGCAAACAATTGTAACAGCGACAGGCAGGACCAATCTTTGTTACGCTAAACAATACTGCTTGAAAAAATTCCTTACTACATTAGGAAGGAACTTTCAACCCAAAGCAACCAGCTGAATTGTGGCATTGAGTCAACAAATAGCATTGCTGCTTGTCTAACCACTGAAAGTGTGGAAGTTTCAGCTTGAAGCATCAATGCTGAAAGGGTATGATAAATAGGAATAGCAACACCGTCTTACACATACATAAACTTTTTCCCAATAAAATGATTTCGTTATTGGAAATGAAAGATTTTATGTAACAGTCATAGCTATATTTATGCCATACAATATGCTAAATTACAATACGTACTTGATTATTAATATAATTTATTTTACAGATCAAATAGCCAAATACACATTTTTAAAAGAGCCAGAGAGCAAACGTGGAGGAAACTATAGGCAACAGTCATGGTAGACATTCTGCAGTCCAAAAACTGAGGCAATGTGAATATTAAGTACAAGCCTATAAATACCTTTACATCAAACATACAGTAACGTGTAAGAATTCCATGTTGTAGTCTAATTCACGAATCATTAATAACTTTTTCTTTAGAAGAAAGTTATATATACTGTATACATCCCAGTTAAAAGCAGTGTCTGTATTTCATTTTATTCTAGCAAACTAATGTTACATGTCTTCATATAAGTGCAAAAAACAGGGTTCTTTATACTCCTTTGCTTCCTAAGAGATTCTGCATTGCATATGAAATACTAGTATTATAGATGATACATATTAAGCATTACTCCCTAAAATGTGAGGCAATATACAAGAACTTGTAACCAACCTGAAAACGAAGCTGTGATAGTAAAATTTTATTTTTTTAATTACCCCTGCTAAGTAACAAATTATAATGTAAAAAATATAAATTTAAAAAAAGTTAACTATATAGAGAAATAATGTGGGAAAAAAACCCAACAGTAGGACATTTCTTTTCCACATGTGCTGGCTAACAGTGAAAAAGGTAGGTATTCTATTCCTTATTTTATCACACTGAAAAGCAAGCCACTAGACTTCTTTTAAATAAAAGTACTTCAAAAAGTTAAATGTATGGCACTTGTTACACAGACATCATCTAGATTTCAGCAAGCAAAATGCAAATTAAATTTTATTTTTAAAAGTTAAGTGAATACTTTCCACTTACTTAAGAGGTGATCGTTTATTACAAAATGTTGTGGATAAGAAAGCAGGAAGTACTCATTTTTCACTACTACTATTGTGCCTATAAAATGAGAAAGCTGTGATTTGATCAATTCTATTTATGATCCATAGCAGCAATAACATCATTAAAAATATTATGGAATAGATATAAATAACACTTAATTCTTAACATGTATAATGGTGCTATAACTGACAACAATTCATTCGTTTTTTTAAATGCAGGGAGTATAAAGAACTTTACATTCTCTTTTTAATGTATGAATAAAATTTATTGCTCCCTTTAATTTATAGAAACAAAATTCCTAATTGTTTCAACTAAAATAAATACGGAAGAAATCTGGGACAAGATGATTACAAGCAAAATAGATTTACCATAATCGCCAACTGTGAAGAAGGATGGGTCACATTACTTTTTTCTTAGCAAAACTACGTTATAGAACACTATAGCACAACGTACTAAAATTTTTGTCTTTTCCTTTTAAAAAATTCTTGCCCTTGATACCTTTCAGTAGGGCAGCTTGAACAGTTCATCGTCACTTCCAAACCCCTCTGGAGATCAGACGATAAATTTCTTCGGCAATCAGAGACAGGACAAAGGGCTTTCTCGTGCTATTTCCTTGTTTTCATGTTTGCTGGCTTAACATCATTGTGTACACGTACGACTTCAGTATATAACATCAGATGCGATGACGTTCAGAGCTGGCAAACAGAGAAACAGCATGAGAAAAGCCCTTTCCTGCATAATTTTCCCCATATATTGTAAAGTTTGTTTCCAAATTTCAATCACCTCAATCACTGTATGGTTTGAGAAGTACTGAATTATTGTGGCTCTAAGTAACCAACCATTTTTGACGTGTGTGTGTTTTCAGGTTTCTGTACACAAGCAAAGATTTGCACACATCTATGTACACATAGCAAAAACACTGAAACAGAAGGAGCCACAGAAATGGCTTCTACGCATGTTATTCTAGGTTTCTTACTATTTTTTTTTTTTAGCTTTATCAGCTTGAAACCCCAAGTGCGGTTCCAAGACTATAGCTATCAGAAGATGAACGTACTACCTAGAACACGTTCTACAGGGTTTTAACAGACTTTATTCAAGAGCATCGTTCCTCAGAGCATAAAATATTTTGATTTGAAGGGTTCTTTTGCATCTTTAATCTATATTTATCATCAGAGTTAAGAGTCCTAAAAATTCACAGAAATTGAGCCATTTGGATCAATCATTTCACAGGAAATATGGCACTGTCGATACCACAGTCACCAAGTCACTACCCACTCACTGGTCAGGAAATTGCTATCAACTGCAGATTATTGAGTGCAATACCTTCTGGGAGAAAATAAGAAAAGAAAGAAGTGTCAAAATTCAACCTCAGTTAAATCAGACTTCGTTGTTGACAATGGTTTATAACTATAATTTAATAACCAAGGTTGGGTCACGAGGAGAAAAGAGTAAACTTTTCAATTATCCCACTAAAAAATGAAGGTGAAATGCACTTAACGTTTAGGAAAATGTATGCTGCTACTACCCCAAGGAAAACTGCTATTGGAGAGAGAGTTGTGTATTGTTCCAGTTTGCATAAAAACCACTCAATTATTAATGCTGGAACTTCATCTACCACTTCCAGCATAAAGTGAGTTAACGAGTTCTTATTGGGGAAAAAAAAAAAAAAAAGCCTTAGTTTTCTCTGAATTAGTTTTTACTTAAGTGTCACATTCAAATTCTTCAAATTTTTCGTCAAACAAAACGTTGCCTTTTTTTTTTTCTTCCCCTCTATTCTTCCCACTCGTGCTCCAGTTTTGCCTTCTGCAATGAGGCAATGGGGGGTACTTTCCAGATATCTTCCCCCATGCTTTTCCAGTGAAAAATACATATTAAAAGAACAATTCTGAAGAAGTTGTACTTCAAAGTGTTCCACAGAAGAAAAGCATTTTCTTGACCAGCTTTACTTCAGTAGTCTTGCACATTTAAATAACTGCTCTCTAATGTCTGAGCTCCAGACTTTCAGTTATCCTTCAGTTAGAAATCTTTTCTCCAGATGTGAATTTCAGGGTTTTTTTCCTGAAGTGTGTACACATGGCAGCATATCAGAACCACCAGCAAAATCACCAGCCAGAAAATTAAGAGAAAATAACAAGAATATTTAGAATCATAGTAATCAATTTTGAAATGGCTTTTAGGAAGGACTTACACCAACAGCTATTTAACTGATATTTAGAAGAAAATGTCCTTTGAGGGTAATTTGCTCTGTATCTGTCAATGCAAAGTACCAGTGTTATCTTTATACCCTTTTACATAAGAGACACATCAGCACTGCCTACTGATGATTACAATATACTAAGCTCACTAGTCTCACTGTTATTAAACAAAACAATAAATTCTGCAGCTAAATATTTATCTATCAGGTGAGTTTTCAGAGCTATTAGTTTCAGGAACAGTGCAATATTCTTTCAGTTCACATCCTAAGCACACTGTTCTCACAGTGAACGGGAAACTGTAACAACATTTCACCATATTTCAAATAAGAATCAAAAACCATCGGAAAATATATCATAACTGTAAGCAGGTCTAAGCAGTCACTAATGAGACAGCAGGGCCCCAAAAAGGCAATGTATTTTAAATGAGGTCTACTTCTCATTCAGATTTCTATAAGGAATATAATTGCTATCTCCAGTCAGTTTCTAACAAATAAGTTCAGTAGAGATCACTGTGTCATCTGAAATTTCTATTCCTAAGTATGGATATGTTCACAGATGATAGAAACCTGGAAACTAAAATCAACTAATGAAGATTTGCATTAGTAAATATGAGAAAAATCAATCTGCACGCCTGTTCACTTCCCACAGATGGTATAGTGTACAGCCAGTGACACTAAATTAACATACAGACCAGAGTCCACTGTGAAGCAGGGAGACCCACCAAAAAGCATGTAATCACAGATTCAGGACATGATTGCACTTTCCAGCTCTTTCCTTGGTAGAGGTGGACTGAAACTGAACCAAGTCCTCCAGTGTTGCTTTTATGAACATTCACGTTTCTTCACTAACAAAGTCAGATAAAACTTGTTCCTAAGTTAAAGTTTAAAATGACAATACAAAAGGTCACAGGACCCTTACTGAGAGAGTAGCTGTTTATTTTCAAAGATATCTACTGTTCTTACAGTATACATTATACCATTTTCAATTAAAAGAATGTCTGAAATAGCATTAATTAGAAGAAAGGGACAAGAAAAAGGAGGATGCATGGGAAGTTCTAATGAACCTTTGCAGTAGTAGCTTCTTTGAACCAAGCTACCAGAGATAACACTGTACTCAATAATTATGCATGTTTTAAATAGACAGGTTAATACCTAAACAGGGATTTGAATTGTCTGAATGTTGTTTAAACTACTTGAGCAAAGATTTTGGATTTTAAAATTGTGTTACGTACTACATGAGAACTACAGTGGAAGAGCCTCTCCTTTCTTTTCATCATTCCAACACAAATGCAAAAAGAATTAGAAGATTTGTGTCAGTATGGAATACTTCACACAGTCTGCTCTCACTAAGGTAAATGTCGAAAGCAAGTGAGCTTTTACAAAGCTTGTAGACAGATAAACTTTAAAGGTGCTATATGTTTTTCCACCAGAGAAACACATCTTTCTATAAGGCCCAAGACTACCAAAACAGTGAAAATCTGACTGGACGTCAGTTTGATTTTATGAGCCTCCAAATATCCTGGTTTGAAAAACCTTATTATGAGTAAGAAGCCCTTTCACAATTTATCATTTGGTAAAACTTCTTTAACAGAATTCTCTCTACTACATCGCAAAAGAAAGCGTACCATTCAGAAGGTCTACTGTCACTAGTATTTATTAATTCCTACGGTGTAACTTCAAAATAATATTAATATCTCTCTCCCTTGCCCTTTCTTACATATAAGTACAACAGAAGCTTGATCTCTCTCTTATGGGAGATTACATTAGGACCACACTTTTCCTTCTTCAACTTCCGGTAGTTCATGTTTCAATGTGTCCTCAGCTGCTTCAGGAGTCTCCGATTCCTCCTCCATAAAAAATTGAGCTGTTGCCTTGCTGTATTTATTTGCCCACATGACCACTAAAGAGGCATTTTGGTTTTTTAGTAGAAAAACCTTTCAATCTTCTCTTGCATGCTTTTTGAGTACAACTGTTATAATGACTTTCTGTCATTTTATAGATCACTTAGACAAATTTAGGAGTAAAGCAAAGACATAATTTCCTTTCTTTAAAGACCTGAATCAATACCATTCAGACACACACAAAATTTAGAGCTTCAAATGAAAACATATATTTTTAGCTTTAACTCAGTATTATCTGAATAGAAAGTCTTGCATGGACAAAACTAAGAACAGTTGAGATGCGTGGCCAATTAATATTATGACCCATCAGAAACTGAAGAGATATCTTCACAGTGAATGTAATCTTCTATAATCTCTTTCAGAAAGCTTTTGCCTTGTAAAACGGATGCATTACAGTCATTGTTAGTGATAAAGTAAAATTTTTTTCTCATATTAGACATTATTTTCATTTTTCAAACTAGCACATCTTCCTTTTTAACTGACCTTAGTATCTTTCAATTCTCCAGGCTGTCCTACCTTTTTCTGAAAATTCAGAGAGTACATGACACAAACACATCATTAATCACAAACATCCTGTTAGTCTCTGAGGCTGGAGGATGGTGAGACAGCATGATATCTGAAGCACTGTGGCATAAGCTTATTTTTGGTTGTTTCATTTCTTTACTGGCTTACAGTGATAACTCTAACTTAGTCTGTCTTGAGCCACCTTCTGGATAAACAAAACCAGTTTAGGATTAAGACCAACTTTTAAAAGATCCATTGAGACTTAAAAATTTTGCTTGTTTTTACTTATAATGAAATACAATTCTGCCTTTGTGATCACGGTCCAACACAAAGAATTTATGTCTAGTGGTCTTTCTTGTCCAATTCATGTAAATAATGGAATTTATGAAATTACTTATATTTTATTTAAATAAGTCACAAAAATGTGAATTCATATGTTTAAAGGTAAATGTGGTGGGGTTTTTTTCAGATTAGTGTAGAAGGCCATTGATAGTGAGTAGTTATACTTTCCCTAACAACGTGATCACTTTCATGCAGAAAAATAAACTTAAAAGAAGGGTAACTGTAGGTTCAACAAAATCAATATAAAGAGTAATAATTATCTCTTTTTGATATTATCAGTGCGTCATACTAATATAATCTCAGGTTCAGCTATATGGAGACAAGATAATATCAGGTAACGAGTATTAAAAATCCCCAGTTCTATTCTGCTCTTCCATACAGGAAGCCCCTGTCATTGACCTTTAAGGTAGAGATAAAAGAAAATGCTCTTTTCCCAACCAACTTCTGCAGAAAAGAACTGCTTTCCATTCTACTTTAAAAGCCCCTTCTGATGGAAAAACCATGTTAGTATAAACCTAGAGAGCCATAAGCTTGCTTTCTTTGTTAGCGGCAGTACTGCATGACAAAGTGTATTTGAGCAGACAATGGAAGAACCTTTTGGCTCAGAGAACCTGTACCAGAACTCAATTGAAAAATCACTTAGATCAGGCCAACAGAAATGCTGAAAACAGCACCACCCTCCTCAGAGTTAAGAGAGTTCAAACAGAGAAACAAATTAGCACGCAGCTTTTCTAATGTGTAATTTGAATTAGAAGATTCAAATATCTTTAATAGAAAATACTCAAATCTCAAAAAGCTATACATTTCTCATTGCTCTTATGTCTTCGAAATAAGAAATTATTTTCTTTTTTCCTTCAATTTTTCTGTTAATGTGTCTCAGAAAAAGATGAAAGCTTTATAAAGCATAGTGATATGGACTACTGCACAGATTTGTCTAGGTAAGGAAAATAAAATAGAATAGAATAAAATAAACAGCCCATCCTGCAATTTTCAAAATTAGGATGACTACTTTGAATGAGGAGGGTTTTTTAGGCACATCTTTCTATCACTACCGTGGTAATAAAACAAAGCCCACAGAAAAAAATTCAAAACCTCAGCTGGAGGGAAAAAAAAAAAAATTTTAACAGACTTAGCATGCTGAGGATTTGTTCCTAAGCAACAGTATTAAAATATATCATCAATAATATACAATAATCCTGAAATATTTGTCTCTTTAATCATTAATTCCTTGACCAAAAGCTTAACTAGAAAACTACTTCCATGGAAAACTTTGTGATATTTGTGAAGAGAAGTAAACAGACAAACGGCAAAGCTTTATTATTAGTGAAACTTTCCAAAATATGGATAGACATTAGATTCAATTTCCAGTGACTTAAGCCTTTCCGTAGGGTCTTGAAGAATAAAAGGTGCTTGGGTTCTCATTTTATTCTTAATTTTACACTGAGGATTCTTTATATATTTCCTTTGCTGTACTGAATTTCTGAGAAGTTAGTATCTGGTTTATCAGGCACAGCAGCAAATACATGAGAGCAATTAATACTGATGCTTCTAATCTTCCCCTAACTTTGCCTGTCAACTGTGTCATTCCACCAGATTTAAGTAGTCCAGTATGTTTCTACTCTGAAAATGGCACTGAAACTCTCAGAGGAAAATCCTTGTCTGTTTTTGAGAGACCTTGAAGTAAAGCTATGCCCAAATGAAGGCTGCAATTCCAGACTCCATTAATACTAAGAACCACTTATCAGATCCTGTAAAGCTTTATTGCTTTCCACCTGGCCTAGATTACTTCAGTTCTTGAGCATTCAATACTACAGAGGACAGTACCATAACCCCGCTCTGCCTTACAGAGCTGCACTGGGTACTGCAGTAATGCAGGAAGTGCCATACTGCCATCTGCAGTCAGGAATACCCACCACTGTAATAATTCAATTTCCTTACAGCCAACAGTCATCTTATTTCAATTTTCTCCCTTAACATTGACGAATCTCAAATTGCTTACTTTTCAATGCCTCGATCAAACATGACCTTTCAAACTTTTAATCCTTTCATTAGAAGTCATGTTGCTCAGAGCTAGAGTTATAGGAATGGCAAAGTAAGAAGGGAAGAAGAAAGAGAGCACCTTAAAATGTCTATTACCTGTCTGGTGTGTATGGGGCCTGGGGTCTTGAAGCCTCCTTGACAGCTGCATTCAGAAACACTGTAAGGGTCCGAGCTGCTTGATGAGCACTTGGAAAGTGAGTCACAGCCCACCACAAAGGTGTTATCTAGAGGCAGTTCCTGAATGACATGGTGCTTCTTGGGGGGTACAGGAGTCTCAGGTTTAATTTGAAAGGTAGGCTGAGGAGAAGCAGACTTGTAGTGCTTTGCTAAATCTGGGCTATCAGGCTTAAATGTGGTTGGTGTAGTGGCCCAGTTATATTTTCCCATAGTCTGTTCTTCTAGTTCTACAGGAATGTCTAAAGTGCCATTTATGTGCTCGTGGCCAGGATCATCAGGTTTAGATTCTTCAATAGTCACGAAGTTGAGGAGGAGACTTTTTGGAGAGCGCTTCTTCTTCTTCTTCTTTTTCTTGATCTGCCTATTCTCTTGGTTTGGGGAAACCCATTCACCACTCTGCTTGTTTTTTTGGACAACCTTGTGCCTAGGTGTCTGGCGGCAGCGTACTAAAGCAGTTACAAAAATTACCAGAATAACTGTCATAGTGCCTGCAATAATGGCAATGATGATCTTGACATAATCATTGGTTTGAGGGGTTATCTCACCATCCCCAACATTCTGGCCAATTGGAGTTTCCATGTTCCTGCGCACTAGCTCTTGTACATAGGAACTGTTGGTGACAGTCTCATTCACAAACAAATGCACAAGAGCTATAGTGTAAAGAGACTCTGGCTGTCCTAGGTCATTGACTTTTATCACCAGTCTGTGCAAGCCATGATCTGATGTAATTACCTTCTCTTTCAAAGTAATATTGCCTGTTAATTGGTCAATTGTAAACAAGCCCCTTGAGTTCCCACCTATGATGCTATAGCGGAGCTCTGCATTCATTCCTGTGTCATTATCAACTGCAAAGACTTTAGTAACTACAGACCCTGGACTGGCTGATGTCGGAACCAACTCATAGGAATAATTAGACGAAGGAATAACGAAAACGGGCCTGTTGTCATTTACATCAACAACATTGATGGTCACTTTGGCAGTTGAGGAACGCTGCAGTCTTCCTCCATCCACAGCTTTCACCTGGAAAGTATACGACCCCTGCTGCTCCCTATCAAAGGTAATATTAGGTCTTATTACACCAGTAAGTGGATCTATAATGAAATTATCTCTACCATTTAATATAGAGAGAGTGACCGCAGCATTCTCTCCAGAGTCAGCATCTGTAACTGTGATAAGCCCCACTGTGCCATACATGGGTAAATTTTCTGGCACATAGAAATTATATTCATTATGTGTGAAAGCAGGGCTGTTATCATTCTGGTCCAGGACAGACACTGTCACAGTAGCATTGGTCTGCAAGGGTGGCATCCCATTATCCTTTGCCAGCACAGTGAAGGAGTACCTGTCTTGCTTTTCTCTGTCCAGCTTTCTCACTGCTGTCAGAATGCCTGTACGGCGGTCAAGGTTGAAAATAGGGGGTGCATCAGAACCCAGGATATAGCTGATCTCAGCATTGCGCCCACTGTCAGCATCTGTAGCACTTATCTTGGTTAGCTGAGTTCCAGGAGCATTGTTTTCAGGGATGGAAAGACCTATGATAGGCTGTGTAAAAACTGGGGCATTGTCATTTTCATCTTTAATTTTGATCAGGAGCATTGCAGACTGGTTTAAGGGAGGTTTCCCTGAATCTGAAGCCACTATTTTAATGGCATATTCCCGTGTGGCTTCATAATCTAGAAATGTGGCTGTCTCCAGAAGAAACTGATTATCAAACACTGGCTTTAACCTAAAAGGGACATCATGATCTGTAAAACAAGTAACTTTTCCATTCAGATCAGCATCCTTGTCCATTACTGTTATCAACGCAATTTTTGTATTAAGGGGAGCCTTCTCAGACAAAAGTACTGTCCCATTCACTGGATTGATGATGTATCTTGTGTCTATTGATGGCACATTGTCATTAATATCCGTGACATTAACAGTCACCGTTGCTCTTGATGGAGTTGAAGTGCCATCACTTGCCAAAACAGTTAGTTTGTGTACAGGAGATTCCTCCCTGTCTAGTGGTTCTCTTATAGTGATGAGGCCAGTGGTGTTATCAATGGCAAACAGCCTTTTGGCCAAACTGGAGATCTGATTGCTGAAATAAAAGTGGATTTGTGCATTTGAGCCCAGGTCTGCATCAGTGGCATGGAGCTGAGAAACAGAGGTGCCCACTGGAGCATTTTCTGGAACACTAACTTCAATGTCATTCTCTTTGAAGACTGGGCGATTGTCATTCACATCAGTCACTGTGACTTGCAGGATGGCAGTGCTCGATCTTGGAGGGCTTCCGCCATCTTCAACTTTAATTTTCATCACATAGGTATCCTTCTGTTCCCTATCCAGGATCTGTTGGACAATCAGTTGAGGCCACTTATCTCCTTCAGGTGTCTCAATTATATCAAGACCAAATACATTTTGACCCTACAAGACACAGAAAGAACATACTTTAGCATGACAATGTATTTAAATATACAGAAACATCTCACTGAGGTTCTGAAATTGCCATGGAATATATATTTTTATATATACTGTATACAGGAATACACATTTATATATTTACGTGTATTCTGCAATATCCAATTTTGCTTTAAGCTCTAGGAGCTTAAGAAAGCTTCTGAGCAAACATGAAGAAATGGATACTTTAAAAAAAGCAGGGGGAGTGGGGGGTTGGGGGTGTGTTTTGCTGGGGTTTTTTTTGTTTGTTTTTGTTTTTAAACTAGTTTCTCTATTTCTACAGAAAAGTTGTTAAATTCCCAGACAGATGTAAATTAGTTTCTCTATTGCATAAGTGAATGCGAAAAAGAGGAATAAAGCCAAATTTCAACCACGTCCAAAGGCAAGACAGTATGCATACACTGGAGGACCTAAACCAACATTCAATTTCAAAGAAAACAAGAAAGATAAAGGGACTGTCTTCTCTGTTCGTGGAGCAACTCTGGACATGATCTGAAAGCATTAGCATAAAACCCCCAACACCATCATTGAAGAGGGCTTTACTACAAAATTCAGGCTACAAACTACTACAAAATTACAGACAAAACTAAGGTGTAACACTTTATCAAAAATATATTTAAAAATGCATTAAAGCTATCCCTTTCTTCATTATTACGTGTTTCACATTTCTAGTGGAAATTACAAACTCAGTGAAGAAAGAAAATGTATTTTAGTTTTGAAAAATAGCACAGAACTATGAGATCAATTTGAAAATACTAATTTTTTTTTCAGCAGCACCTAACAGCCCTGGAATTGAGAAGAAATGCTACATATATTGTGCAAACATAGCTGCTTTTAAAACACTAGTGTTGACAAAGTAGCCTGCTAAAATAAAGACTGGAATCTAGAACAAAATTGCCCCATCTGCTGTCACTTCAGACAAGCAGGGATTAAGAATCACAATTTTCCTCTTTTCTCCCATCTCTCACCCTGCAGAGGAAGAAAGGAACTAAAGGCAGTTCTCCAGCCATATCTTCCAGAGCCAGAATGCAGGTCACTGAAGGTGAATGTATAGAATGGCCACAAAAACAAGGCATTGATAAAGATGCTGACTAAAAACGACTTTCTTTTTACGTGTCATACTTGTGATAATGAACAACTGCATCCAGCCTGGTTCTTTCTTAGTTTATTGTGATTGTCTCTTGCCTTTACTCATGTAGTCATATGTGTATTCTAAACTGATTTGAGACACTTCAAACACTGGGAAAGAAAATGTTCCCAGTGTGCAAGGTTATTTCTCATTACTTGTAAAATATTTGTATTCCAACATATCTTGCTACCCACCATTAAGTGAATGCATTTATAGCTCTAATTCTGTGTAAGGCTGTACTCTTTCATTGACTTGTTTTCTCAAAGCCAGAATATGACCCTATGTAAGTAATCATTTGGTTCATGGAAAAGACCTATTCATCCACATTTCAAAAATTACTGTGCCACTTGCACAGTACTTGTGACAACATTAAGTTGCAATTACGGGCAGTCTAAAGTGAACTGGAACACATTTTGAAACAATAAAACAAATAAAACTTTGGCTTCTTTAGCAGAAGGCGTATGAAAATATAAACCTTGCAAATCATTTCTAAATCAAGACATAAATTTTGAACCAATTAGGTTAAATTTTAGAATGGTAATTCTATGCTGATCTCTTCACGAAGGCGGAGTGTGAGTTTCCGTTTCATCTTCAATCTGGCTAGCAGTTATTCGCAATAAATTTCGTAATTACTGAGAAATGATGAATTATATATTGTATGCTTTAACATAGATTTCCAGATTAAAAAGTAACAGAAGCTAGGGGAAAAAAAACCTGTCAGCTATCTTTTACTTCTTTATTTGTACACAAGTTGACAGATGGGCACTGATTATTCTGTCATTAGATCCCACAACTACAACAAACACTTCATATAGGCTTTGAGTACATGCAGCTATACATATGCATACCCATTTCTGCTTTTCTTTAACTATCAAGTATGAGAAAGATATTTTTCATTATAGCATATGAGTTTGATATAAAATACAGAGCTTCTGTTCCCCATCACTAGCAGTAAGCTACTGGAAAAACAGAAAAGAACGCAAAGAACTCTTCCCAGTAATTTATTAACACTTTCTGTGGAAAAACACTATCCAAGAGTATTTCTTGCTATTCATTACAGGTTTACACATCTTTTTAAACCACAAAAAAAAAAAAAAAAAAAGAACTACACAAAATGATACTTTCTCCTCATTCAAGGAAGTCTATTTCATGTTGTTTAAGGGATAAGGTTAGGTGTGTCATTATGCTGCATTTTAGCAAATGCCTTTTCTAAGAACGGACAGTCCTCCCATTCTAAACACTCCAAAAAATGATGAAACATTCAAGAAACATATTTCTAAGACTATAAGTACCTAATTCTCTCCCTTATGATCAAAGAAATTGAGAGTTAAAAATCCTGAGAAAATCATGAAGAAAACCCTTCAGGATTAAATTCTTGACCTTGCAGCAAATGGCTCTATCATCATTAAAACTTCCGTGAAGTGAAAATTTCCATTAGGGTCAGACTGTTATTCAGACTGAACTGTACCTCAGTCACCACATTATACCAGTGATCCGAAGGTTTCGTTTGCACTAGGAAGGGTATGAATCCATAGGAAAAGCATAATAAATAATTTTTATACAGTACCTTTCGCCATTAAAATGACTGACTGGTAAAAATAATCTGCTACATTATCATCTCCACCAATACAGAAGGATGGGAGTGAGAAATAAAAAGTCGACTTTTTTAATCTAAAAAGACCGTTTAAGCAATGTAACCTAGCTATTTGAGGCAAAACAAGTTATGCCCATCTCAGAGCCAGGATTAGGTTTAAGAGGCTCTAGCCCTGATCACAAGATTCTTTATTGGGGCAACTCACAACACTGTTACCTTATTCGATTTTCATAGCATCCTTCTCAGTGGATTCATGCACACAGTAGTCTCTGAAACAACAAAACTGGTATTCTTGTTGAACACTCTCTACCGTATATTTACCTGATCGTTCGTAATGGATCCAAATGTCCTTTTCGGAGCTGTTTTGGGCTGTCATGTAAATAAAAAATTAGAGAGTTTTTAAAAAATTGTAACATTTAAGTAGATGAATAAATACATAATCAATGACACATGAACACTTAATGTGATAAGCTAGAAGAGCTTCTAGTATTATGGACAGGACTGGATTTAACAGAGCGCACCTAAAGTTTACACATAACTTGCCTGTAGACACACACATTGCAGTATCACAGTATCCCACCACAATGTTTTGTTAAATCCATGGGGTATTGACTACCTGAACATTGTAATTAATGTTCTTTCAAGCCACAAATTGTAATGTGGGCTTCATTGTTGAGAGGAATGGGAATAAAGACCAGCTTCTGGTTAATGCTCGTAACAGTGGCACAGTCTGTTGCGTTCAAAACATCTTATGAACTTACACTTACAGACCAGTAAGTTGATAGAATGTAGTAGTTTCTCAAAGAAATAAGGAAGGGAAAGAATATTGTACTAAATAACCATATTAAAACCACTGCTTGTGATACAAAGTATGCTGCAATCAAGAGTATATCAGTGATTATTTCTTAAAACATTACAAGTTATATAATTTTATATAACAACTATATACTGTTAACTGACAAACAATAGATCCACACTGTCCTCAACCTTCATTCAAGAGTATTCTGAACCTTTATAGAAAGACACATGAGAAAAATATAGCTCATTGTTTTGTGTCTACACCTTTGCCCTATTCTTATTATCAATACTTATCCTCATGCACTGTGAATGACAAACAGATTATAGGATGTATGTCTTTAGTTCAACTGAATCTTGAAAGTCAAGGGCTAGACAACATGAATATAATAAAATTTTACTAATGTTCTATAGTAACTCATTTCAATGAATATTATAACAAGCTAGAAGTGCACACTTACTTATTACATGTCAACAATCCTCTTAAAATCCTCTTAAAAAAAGTTTTATTATTTCTAAAAATCTTACTCTGCCTGAAATCTAAAATAAGCAGATTTAGAGTGACTAAATTCTAGCAGGCTGAATACAGCAATACTAGGAAATGAACAAAATGTCGAAAAGAGAAAAAAAAAAAAAAGGAAGAAAAAAATTATCAGCTTCCCATTAGAAAGTTATTCAGTTATTCATGAAAGTAATTATTTACTAATAAAGCCTTTGGCTGACATGCAATCTTGCATTCAGAGGGCCCTAAAATATTTTCAGAAAGTCCAGAAAACGCATGTTTGCCAACTGCTAGTTATTTCAGATATAGCAACGCAGAAAATCTTTGTAGGTCTCTTACAAAATTACAACATAGGTCCCAGCCACTGTTTTTGTCAAGACATATGGAACTGCTCTATAACTGTAGTGTTATACTAGCAAAGAAAAGAGTATAGTAGCACAATTTCAATTCCTAATGCAGAAAACTGGACAACAGTTATACAGTAGACAGTTTTTTTAATCAAAGCTAGAAATTAAACTTGAATTTTTCTTTCAAAGGTGATACTTTGGATGAGAAAATGGGAATTCCCAAAGCCAAGCTAAAGCCTTTAACACAAAATATTCTACATGATAGACAATAATGGATATAAGTTCCTACAATAGGTGCGTATTAGTACAGTCAGATCTATAATACCGTGCTGTGGCTCTAATAAAGGTCCCTTGTCTGCTATTACTTACACAGTGTGCAGTTCATGTGCTCGTGCATTCTAGAAGATTAAAATTCGTTGGACCGCTGTCCTGTCCCAAGACTGCACAGTCACTACTCTCACTATATCGCACAGCTTCCAACTCACAGTTACTTGAAATACGTGTTATTAATACCAACAGTTACCTTATGAACTGAATGACAGTACCTCAAAGGAGGAAAATAAAATTACAAAGGTAAAATATTTTTATAATGCAAAACTCCGCAGATGCAAAGTCACTTACATACTTGAAACACTAGCTCTTTTTCAAAACAACTACAGACTACTAATTTGTAGGCCAAGATTCCTATGAGTTTTGTTTGAATTATGGTTTCCTGTCAGTATCACACACTTTTTCACATGGTTTCCTTTGAAGCAAGCCAAAGCTTAGCTCTGAATAAACTGAACTTACAGGTTCCAATCCACGGTAAAAGTAGGATCTGGAAGCTTCCAATCATGCATGAACCTAATTTTGTGCGTTCAGAATCCTAATTAGCTCCATCCCTACATAAAAGTTAAGGACATAATTTATTAGCAATGTCTATATCATAATTTGCTATTTTTCTACCTCCTTTTATAAAAGAGCTTCTATAAATGTAAAGAACTACGAAAGACTTCCTCTCCATATATACAACCACACACAAAATCTTACTCGTCCTATGGAGCAGATAGAAAGCAAAATGCTGTAGACGGGATCAATAGAACAAAGGGCATAATAATGAACCACTTCATCATGGAAAGGAACAGTAAAAAGTATAATACAGAATGAAGAAGCAGACAATCAATGGATTTAATACTGATTTTCTGAAGAAGAGAAAAAAGAAAAGGCTAGGAGGTATCCCTAAACATGAAATTACTTCCTTGGAAATCTGAATTTAATGTTAGTAACAAAAAGACTGAAACAGTTCTAACCACTACCTCGCTTGAGCCTCCTTAATGCTTTCAGATGATTTGTTCCTTTCTGTAAAGAGTTCCTTTCAATCTTGTCACACTCTGACTATTCTCAACTTTACTGTCTACGATAGATAGTCAGATAATTTTTTCTAATATGGAATATTTTTGCATCCCCTTCAATTTTCGGCATCCAATTCTCAGAATGTATTTATTAGATCATGTAATTAGAGACAGTGAATACTACATTTTTAATACATTTAATTTTTTGCTGCCCTAAGTTCTCTGGTCTACACTTAAAGCAAGCCTGAAACTCCATACCTAAAATGTGTTAATATTTTTAATCTGCAAGCTTTACAAGCACTAGTTTTCAGTAGTAACTCTTCCCATATTACATCCTTGGCATGTGAAATGCTGTTTGCCGTTTCAACTGTCAGTTGTTTGGTTTTTGGGTTTTTTTTTAAATGAAATCTAACTTCTCTTCTGAATCATGGATTACAATCAAGAAAAAAAACAAATACCACCACAACCAAAACCCTAAACAAAACCTCAAAACTTTTAATAAAAATATACTTCACATACCTCTACAAACTAGGGTAGGAGCAATGCTATATCCACATTACTGCATTAACGTGATATAAAGTTACCGAGATAATTGCTTATAAAAACGTAGCAGCAAGCACTGGGCTGTCACTTGAACAGTCTTGCACAATGTACTTTAGACATAAAATTATATATTTCAGCCAAATATGCAGCTGCACCACAAAACTTTAAGGAATTTACCTTCGCAATACTCCTATTATATAAGTAATCGTACCACTATCTAAAGATGGGAAATTGAAATACAGTGAGATTTTTATCAGTTGTCCAAGGTTTGTAGCTTGTCTGAAAGAGCCCACCACTTCAGAACTACCAATCATGTTTTAAACTGAACTTTAGAACTTTAAACTTTAGAAACAGTCTTCCAAAACCAAAAAAGGTCAATAGCTGCAGGTAAGGCAATTAGGGAATTAACCTCCCCTCTTAATCTCCTCCATTATAGTTGTTCAGAAATATTTACAGACATCCTATGGAAGAGGAAACTACATTTTCAAAGCACCTGAAGGTGTTCATATTAAGGTATTAAAGATGTTTGAGCTTTGCTCTGAATTCCCATGTTTCCACAGCTAGATAAAGCTCCAGATACCTGACTTGTCCTTCAGTACGTTCTCTGCCTTTGCAGTCACACTACAGATATATCATGAAGGAAAAAATTGGAAATTGTATTAGGTAACAATATACTCAACGGGTGAATTTTTATATTTCCATTACATATGTGTGACAATTACATATTTGCTCAGTTTCCTAGTTGAGATCAGCAACAGGAACAGAACCGAGTATCTCTCAGAGAAATAAATGCATAGATGGTTTAGTGATGTAATTCTCTAATGTGTCACTGTGCTTTTGGAGGTAACAGCTAACAGTTCCCTATTACTGTTCAGAACAGCTCCTAAATCACAACCCCATTTTGCTTCAACAGCCAAACAAGGCATCTTAGGCTCCTAATGGCACATTTTAGAGCTCTCAGATGAATGCTGACTGGGTGTTGGAGCAGTGCGAACCTGTAATGCCCTCCAATTCACTACCTGCTCTATAAGCTGATCAGTACTTTCAGGCAGAAAGAGATTAAAACTGACAGCCACTTGTATACAAGAAAATTGAAACAACTGAGACATTTCTGAAAATTCCTTTACCCTAAAGCAGAAACTGTCCAATATCCTCAGCTTCCACTAATTTCAGTTGGAACTGGGGGCGATGGACACACATAGATCTGGCTCTTGACAAGCAGAGAAACAAAAAAATAAAATAGAAAAGTTTTGTTCTTCGTTAAAAAGGAACACAAATACTTGCAAAACAACATTCATTAAGTTGATGTATTGTTATTATCTCATTCACTCGTATACAAACACACAACAAATTTCAGCTAAGGTGCATGATTTCTTTAAGTACACGGCATCTTCATTAAGACAAATCCATATTCTAACCTCTGATGCTGTAGTTTTTCCAAGAAGTTATTTAGCAAGATTGTCTTATTTGATCTGAGGCCCTTTTAAACTAAAGTTCACCTGTGAGCAAAACCACTGTATCTTCCCTTTACGTGTACACTTTCAGGATAAAATGTTGACAAAACTTTCATCTGAATGGCTGAGTGTCTCACACATGCCCCCCATCCGCTTTAGGGATCCTAATATCCAGTAACACAAAGAAAGTAAATGAACACATTCTCTGGATTCACATCACAAGGACATTCTTTAACATGCAGAGAACATGCTTTAACTTTGTGTATCACTGCTTTATGAATTTTGACATTAAAAAATACACAGCCTTAAGGCAGAAAATTCACAGTTCATGTGGACAAAAATATAACAGAATGAGGAAAAAACCTGATATAATTGAGTTTACTTCTTTCATTTTGAGTAGACTTCCCCCAGCTTTCATAAACAGTCTTTAGGAATTGTAGGCCTGTCGCAAATACTGCTGAAACAAACACGATAGTAAGCCTTTCTCAAGGCCTCCACTCTTTGCAGGGTTTTACAAAATTCAAGAGAAGAGAAAGTTTATATGGGACATTTAACTACCACAGAGTCGTATTTGCTTTTGAAAGAAATGAAGCTATGATTTTTCCAAATAATGAAAACTTAACCTTTTTGTATTATTCTGAGAAAATAACAATGGAACTCCCATATTAAACTGTAAAAGTACATGACATATTTAAGTGCAAGATGCCACTTCACTACACATTGGAAGGTAATAAATAAAACTGCAGTTTCTGAATAATAAATCAGAGAGAGACTCTGAAAACATGTACAGAGCGACAGTAAGTACTAACAATAGTTTCAGAGAGACTGAATTCTAAAACTCATTAAATAAAAGTCTTTTCACCATGTTGATCAGAGAATGTAGGGGATAAACCAAAAATGTATTTTCTGGTGCTGGATTTATCAGGAAGAAAACTTGTCATTTTCCTCCTCCCATGTTACTGACTCCTATTTATCTGAACCACTAGAACAAAACCAAGATAAAAAGGAAGAAACATTCCTCTCCTGTAAGGCAGTAGGAGTCTGAAAGTCAATTTTGAAAAGAGAACTCATGCTACCTGTGTGTATTAAAAGTTCTAGTATATAAACCGCCATGACTTTCTAGTTAACAAGTTACATTCCTAAAAACAGCTTCCCTGTGAGTTGTTCGGAATCAAAAAGTCTTAAAAGCATACTTGATACATAGTTTAATAAGTATATTCAAGGATATATTCCTTTCTAAAAAAAACCCCAAACTCTCCAATTTTACTTACAATCAGTGATGAAATTGATATAATTGAGTTGTAAGAATATTCGAATGGTATGTTTACAGTGGAAGCACCAAACACTCATCATTCCATTACAGCTTTTCTGCTCAGTTTTTGTTCACTGTTTATATTCTCTAGTAGCAGTTCAGTCTTGAATATATACCATAAATTTTGCCTAATGGGCAGGAGGTTTTCCTCCAACAGGAAACAACGTGAAAAAACTGTAGAACTATAGAACACAATAAGCCAACATTTAAGCATGAAGAATAACAGCTTCAGAAGGTAAACAGAATATCCATCTCCTGTTGCAAAGATCTAGATTAGTCCCACCAGGTAACTATGTAACATGTATCCTCCAATAAATTGTAAACTATCTATACTCCAAGGCTGAGACAAGCTCTCCCACAATTGATGGGAAAATCTGCAACGAGTGGTTAATGTTATCAGTAAAGTGAATGATGGGGTGTATCTCCACAGGAAAGCTAACATCAGAATAAACACAATAGCTGAAATGTTATTTAGCAGTATGACTGGCCACATAAACTGTACTATTCCAGAAAAAGCAAATTAAGCAAAGACAGTTGAAGTCATTTCTGCCCAGTAATGACTCATGGAATTCAAGTCAGAGAAAAAGCAAGCTCTCCCAGCTCTGGATCCACTCAAAGTTCTTTCCTGAGGTTAATTTAATCACTATCCTAAAACAGATGTTTCCAAATAACAGTATGCATGTGGTTTGTGGTACAATAAAACTTTCTAATAGGAACACAGAAATTGGATCTGTGGCCTCTTCCTAGTTGGAAAATACCAACAGTTTTTGGGCAACTGACACAATGTCAACACCAAAGTGCCAGTGTGGCAAACAAAACCAGAGAACTTTCCCAAGATTCGCCACTGTGATAATAACCTCAGGTTAGAGAACCATCACAACGCCCATAGAATTAATCTTGCTTTGAGACACTTGCTAACAAAGGCAGCATCTCTCAGCCACATGCAGGTTAGAACTAGGAAAATGGTTGTAAGAAAGCACCCACTGGGGACAATAACATGCTCCGAATAATTCAATGCGAAGTTTCGCCTTCATCTTCTAAAAACGTGATGTAAACAACTGAATCTACCAAACCAAAGCTATTCAAATAGATCAACCTAAAATCCTGCAAAAACATGTTAATTTAGGTCCACCAACTGGGAAACTGCCCATCAGCATGGAACAGGAAACACACCTCAAACAATTTAACGTAAACACTCCTTAAACAATTTTTAACTTAGACACAAAGACTTAGCATATACCTTGATTTTTACTTAATTTCTATTTCTTTATTTTAAAGGGTTTAATGTATTATTAGGATTCTTGCACATTAAGGTTCTCAGCTATGAACAAGAACTCAATTTCTCACGTTTATGAAGCAGTGTGTTAAATGAACAGCTGATTTTGACTTCAAAATTTTTGTTAGGCACATCACTATTTTTAAAACATTCTACCAACTACTACATCTGTCATTGGAAATCAAATTCACAAATCCTGAAATAAGGCAACACAAGTACTCTCCAAGAAAGGACTGAGTTAATTTGTTCATAAAAATCTGCAGGACTGCCCACTACAACAAAATAATTTTCAGTTCGCAATTTAGAGCGCCAGCTCAAAATCCTAAGGTGACACTATAAAAGTAGTTGCTAAATTTGTTATGCATTCTACCTACTGAGTCAAAACTCCACTTCCACCCTCAATTAAGGTGCTACCGTAAGACCAGGCCTACTGTAGATGTACGTGGAAGAACCCATTGTAAAATGTAAAATTTAATGAAATCTGTTTTGAAATTCAGCATTACGGCTTCTAACAAAACAGCAAAACCTAGACTAAATTAGTGAAAGTGAGTATGACAGAGCTTCTGAGAGGGCTAAGCATTATTAAAGTTTTTCCTTACAATGCTCTTAGGCGCAATCTGACCAGTTCCAACAGCTGCCCAGCGGGAAAAGCCAACCAATCATTCCACAGTAATAGGCACATTAACCTATGTCTTTAGTTTTCAGTGACTTCAGAGCCAGGTAGCACACAGCGCCATAGCATAAACTTGTATCTTTTGATTTATAGTGATACTGAATATTTCAAATGCAAACCATGTCATAAATTCCTGATCATCACAACGTAAGTTACCTTAAAACCTTTTCTGATGGATAAACTTGTTCCACCCACTAGTATACAAAGAAAAAACAAAAAAATATGAGGGAAAAAGAAAATCCACTGCGCCTAACTTTAATTAGTCAGATCTTTATTAGAGGCAATGAGTAACAAAAAGCAATTTTCTCTCTTACCTTGCTCACGAAACTCAGTAGCCTGTAGCATATGCTATTCTGTGACAGTTAATGTAGTTGGACTTCACACCAATATTCAAAATAGTTCCTGAAAGACTTCACTGCTGTTTATAAGAACTCTTCTAACATTATCTGAACATCACAACAGCAATGAGACTGGCAGTTTTACCGTTTCATCTTACCCTTCTTCTAGTTAGATACACGCGCCCCCCCCCCTCCCCCCCATTACTGACTGTGAAGTGTTGCAAGCCTGGGAGTGACATTTTCAACCAAGCGGAACACCGAATTATACGCTCATACATCAAATAATTTTCAAGTTATTATCAAAGCGAATCATTAATATGGAAGCATCTAAACCCCCCAGGTTTTAACTCCACAAAGGTAAATTCACTTCTTAAAGAGCCTTGACTGTTCTTCCAGTTCCTTAACATAGGAAAAATTAGGAGAAAACTTATCCTTGAGTAGCACAAAGTTTTCTGCCATTGGGTAGTAGAATAACATCTCTTGGCCTTTACTTCTCATCTTAGCTCCAGCACATATACATTTAAATATAAACCAAATTAATTTTATTTCTATTTAATGTAATACAATGGGCATGCTTATTTGAAAAAACGTATTTGCACAGTTTCTGACCTCCTCCCTAAGCCTATGAAAAACTATATATATTTCTAAGTAAAATAATGAAGTTCATCACTGAATGCAAAACACATTTCAAAGACAGCGCTGTTTTCATGGTTTAAGAATGTCATCAGTGGACTGATGCAAGCAGAAGCTAAAATAAGTGCTCGCTGCATGATATAGTTTCTAAATCTTTGTCCATAGTCCAAATGCTCAAGTTTTACAATTTACAACTTTTACAACATCGGTTCAAAACTGGAGAAACTGCACTCACACAAAAAATCCAGATAAAAATACTGGAACCACCACTTCTGTACAAGAAATCTGTAGGCCTCAAATTGGCGGAAGCTCAGGCATAGCTTGGGAAAACATGTTTGTGCTGTTCTTAGAGTCTCTCCTAAGTATCACATACCAAGCATTAGGGACTAGATACAAAAACCAGTTGAAACCTCTCATCCAGCAAGGCCATTCTAAGGTCAAGTCAGTACCATTTACATCACTTAGCTCTAAGGAAACTGAGGCACAGAAAGCAGAAGTGACTCATCGAAAACTACACTGCAGGCCTGTAACAAAACCACAATGAGCAAAATCTCACAGTTCAGTGACCCTCAAAGATCACATCAGAGTACAGAATATATGTGTTACAGAAGACAACGCAAAAGCACAAACACTACTGGTTTAGGTATGATTACAAAACAAGAACAGGATTTCAAGTGAATTGTACTGTTTTAGAAAACTGCCTAGGCAGTTTGAAAGAAGACACCATTATTTCTCATACAGCACTGTTCTAAATAACAAAAAAAAAAAAATTACCAGATTTCTCATTTATTCTCTCCAAAAGTTAGTAGAAAGAATGATGATAAAACTGATCTTTTATAGAAGTCCTAAACACTGCAGATATAACCATCCTGCCACCCATGTACCACACTACTAGAAGAGCGAGCACCAGGATGGTTTGCATCCTTTCTACTTTTCTATTCAGACTCTTTGAACAATTTATGTTTATTTTTCCCTTCATTATGATTGAAATGCACCCACTTTTGCCTTCTAGGACCCCACCCTCACAAGCAACCTTGAAAGCAAAAACCACCACAGAAACCAAATAGATTCTGTTGCTGTCCACACTGTCTATTGCTGCCATTGTTTAGTACTTAACAGAAAAAATTGGGCTGGCAGAGAAATATTTGACACGTTGAAAAGAGAGACAAGGAAAGACTGAAAAGACAAAAGTCCAGCTAAGGTTCATACATGAAGGTGTACAACAAAGGTCAAAGTCTTAAGACAATGCACTTCAAAATCTGAATACTAAGAAAAAGTAAAAACATCAGAAGCAGACATATAAACACACGCTAACAATTTATTTCTTTTAACTTTGTCAAAGGTCCAGTTAGCCATTCAACCAAATTGTCAAGAACTTTGGATAGTGCTTGCAGTTGAAGGTTTAAATTATTCAAATAATGTTTTTTTATTTTTTTTATTTTTTACGATTAATAGACAACTACTGCACTACTTCGAAGTTAAAAACCGTAATATTAGTGTAAAATCTTATAGAGAACTAGGTAATCTGTAAATTTCAAGGAAGTGAGTCATGTTCTGATGTTTTACAAGCATATCAAGTATCTTGGATATTCATCTTGGATGAATATTTCATTTATGTGAAACAATAAAAGGTGTGCAACCCTGATGGAAAGCAGGAAAGTTCTATCAATCTTTTACGATCTGTTTGTAAGACTGGCTTCCAAATTACGATATACACACTTGGTGTTGGCTTTCCATACCAAGGTCAATTCACCAACAGAAAATACTAACATATACCTGCCAGAATACTATTTTTGAGGTTACGTGAGGAACAGGGTGGGGAACAAAATAGAAGCTACTATTTTGTTTATACCTTTAAATGGGCTACAAGAAGTACATTTGAGAAGTCCCTAATGCAAATGAGGATGAAAGTTATAAGGCTGGGGTTAAAATGAAAAGGAAAAAGTAATCTAAAAGTGGAAAAAACCATATAATATCCCATTCTGAAAAGCAGAGAGGAACATCCTAACTCAAAAGAAAAAGGAAAGGCGGGGGGGAGAACCAACAGAAAATGACAATTTACTTGATAAAGCAAAGAGAAAAAATTACAATTATTTGACTTTGGAACATCAGCAATAACCAAAGCAATAATACACATCACATTAATAGAGCCAGCAATTATAGCACAATGTGAGAAAAATGCATTTCAATACTGACAGCTGATGACTCAGAATTCATTCCTTTTACCAATGTTTCTTTTTGTTTCTTTAAAATTGTCTGAAATTCTCTTTGCTACATGTTGCAGCTTCAAAAGCTCTACGGGACTTCAGTGTTCAGTCCAATTATATTTCTGGGCTAGAGAATATAAATTACTGTGTAATAAACCTTTCTTTCAGGAATAAAAATAACCATACAAATGCAGTCAAGTGCCATGATCCATGGTTGACACTCGACTTAAACGCAATTTTTGATAGCTAAAGGAATAGAATTTTGGACTTACCTTTTCCCCTCCTCGTACTTCCTCTTGAAATGAAGGGAAATATTACACATACAGTGTATTTGGGGGAAAACCAGCTAGGCTTATTTACATCTCTATCACTAACATCCAATATTAGACAGGTAAAAGCAAAATTAAAGTCAACAACACATTTTACATTAATGTAAAAGCTTTAATGTTTTAATTTTGCATTTTATGACAAATAAAACCAGGAAAAAATGAAAACTACCTCTCCTATTTTCAAAACATACCTTAAAAACAGGAAATGTTGATCCCTCCCAAAAATAGATGTCGTACAAAAGGGACTTAAGACAAAAGAAAAATCTGAAAGTTTTGCAAATATTATCATTCAGCTTTACTTTTTCTTCTTTACTGAACATTTTGAAAATAGTATTTTTGATTGTCTTGTCTATGTGAAAAAGACAACTTGGATTTTTTAGTAATAATAATTGGAATATTTTTAGGATTTACATGCAGTCTGCTGGAAACCTAATCCAAAGTTTCTCACAACAGACATTCAAAATATAAGGTTTACCATGATAAGACATCAAAAATACAAGTAAAGTTTGTATTACTGCATCCATTACAATAACTAAAAGAAGCATAATAAAATAATCCTCACAAAATTATTCTGAAACTAGAATTGCTATAGATCCAGAGAACTTTTACATTCCATACAGCAATACAATTAGTTAATTTTCTTTTAGAACTTGTGAAAATTATTTTTAATTTGGACAAAAAAAATAAAGGTCTTTCAAGTCTAATATGTTTTGTGCTTGGATGGTTATAGCTCTTGCTGCCTTTAGTAATAGGGTTCTCATTTAGTAATAAATGAGCTTAGTGAAACTTTTTAACTAAGGAAATTACGTAAAAAATTAAAAATCCTGTTGCATACAGTGGTGATGTCATTTTTGATCAAGCAAGTGATGATGACATTATCAAAGTCATTTTCACTAGCACAATTAATAAATAAATAGTCTGAAATTCAGAAACCTGTATCATGTCATTCTTTAAAGCTAAAATACACGTCAAAGAGAAACATCTTCATTCATAGATACTGACAATGAATATTGTAAAAGTAATGTACAAGCACAATGGCAGTAAACTCTCAGGGTACTTTCAGAAGGCTCCTACTTCTTTCCTTTGTGACATAAAAAATATGAAGTCTTTAAAATACTGTAGATTTTGAGACAGTAGTAAAGATTATGGGTGTAGTATAATTTGTCCTAAGTGCACTGTTAGCAACCTGCCAGAATACATGATGTCCCATTTATAAAATTGCTAAATATATATACAAGTCTAAACCACACTTATTCTACTGCATCTGAGAAAAAGTTCCCAGAAGAGGTAATTTGTTAGCACTGCTCTCTCCTATCAGATCTGGGGAAAGGTAACAGTAGGAAATCCGGAGGCCGTTATTTGATTCCCAAATATTTTGAGGGGACCTAATTTACACTAAGCAGGTAGGACAGACAAAATTTTCAACAGCACAGGAAAGAGACACAATGAAATCAGGTGACTTATCAGAGTCAAGAACAGGCTTATACACCACTCACTGGATGGCTGCAAGATCAGTGTGTGTCTTGCTAGCTGTATTTCATAGCTCAAAAAAAAAAAAAAAAAAAGATGACAAACAGCAATCACTGGAACAATTAAAAATACTGCTGCAGGAATGATGTATTAAGCAGTTATCTGTTTAAGAACCTACTAGCAAACACAGTAGAGGCATTTATGAAATGGCAGTTGATGACTGCATGGGGATTCCCAGACTTAAGAGTGAAACATGGTAACCAACTCTGGCACAATATAAATCTGTTGCCTTTTTTAAAAACTGCCGACAACTTCTTGAGTTAAAGCTCCACAATTACAAGTGAGCAAACAACTGCTACCTTGTTGGAACACCACACATCAGGGAAGTATAAAAACAAAAGCAAAGGGGAATGAAATCTGAGGCCCCTGAAATTCTTGCAAGTTGCCTGAAAATCATCATCAAGTATCTTAGCAGAGACCTGAATTCCTCACTCTTCTCTATCCTTGCGCTTTTCATTACACTGTAAGGCATCAAGAATGTCTTACTACATTAGGAAAGTGATGTCATCCTCTTCACCCGAGTACTTCAGTAGTAAATTTGGTATTCATTTCTATACACGGTTCTCAAATTTTTCTGATTTTAAAAACTGTACATACAAGTTAAACAATCATCAGGAGCTGCTTTTATAATTGATGAAAGCATTTTCTCCTTAAAAGCACTGATAAATTTATTTCGTTTCAGACTGTGAAGATACTGATTTTCAAAGACTGAATTTCAATGTTAGATTGTCATGAGGAAAGCTAATGATAGCTGTAAAAATTTCAATTTATAAATTTATTTTTTTTTTACTTACCTATACTTTTAAATATAGCCCCCAGGAAGAGTGTGAAATATGTTGGGATACAGTGCATACATTTCTGCTATCCTAACTCAGATTAATTTTCCAAGTAATGACATACAAAATCTACATGCAACTGTAACAACAGCATACTCTGTACTGCTGCATTGTCTTCCTGTCTGCATCTTGTAGAAATGAAAAAACAGAGAAAGTCAAATCAAATAAAAATAATAGTTTCTTACCCTCTGAAACTGAGAAGGATTTTATAGCAAGCTTAACACAAGCAAAATAAAGACTCAAGGCAGCTTCTACTCAAATCAAATGAAGTCTTGACCAAGTGACCAGTAACACGCAATCTATGGCTTCAGTTTTAACTTTCAGAGAGAACTTCCTAGAGAATTTTGTTGTTTGTCTGCACTTAAAAAATGTTTAGCCAATAATTTTTGCAGTTAACTTGCAGAAAAAATAAAAATAATAATAATAAAAAAATCTTATCTTCAAAGACCCTTCAGCACTTTTCGAAATATTTTTAACTTTCTACATTTACAAGCTTTATAAAGACTCACAAGTCTCAAATTCTCTTAAGCCAGATTTATTTTGAGCTTGCAACACTGATTTGTTTCTCTGAGCCAAAAAGCTATTCCAAACCAAATAAGCATATGAGAAAAAAAAAACCCACCAGCTCTTGTCCAGGTAACTATCACCAGTATCTAAACCTATAGAAAAGGGCAAAAAAGTTTTCAGTATACTGTTGCTTATGTCAAACCTTCAAAGACCTTCAAAACTTCAGTTAATGAGCAAGCTTACTTTAAAAATTTTAACACACAAATCAAATAGGGAAAACACTATTCCTGCCATACATTTTACACCTGTAGTCAACTGAGATATTGCCAACATCAGAAATTTTGGCAACCTCTAAAGATTTTAAAAGTAGTCATAAAAAACAAACTTAAGTTTGGAAAAATCAGTTGAGCATGAAGTACTAGTTAACTGATTTTAAATATCATATTTAATGTTTTCCGATAAATTATCCTCAAAGGTGCATTACGTTGCCATTGTATAGTAAACACAAAAATTCACCATTCATATGAGAATACTTCAATTTAACTGCTTAAGAATACAATACACTTTTCATAACTTTGCTTGACGTTGCATATTTGTAGTTCCAACATCATGCATCTATGCAAACCAAAACATAATTTTATTGAGATACATGGGGGCTTTGTTACTGCTTTTATTGTGGTTTACTGTTGAGAGCATTATGGATTGTTTAACTGACAATTTCTTTTCGTATAAATGAAACTTAAGTTTCACTCAATGTATTTTTGGAAAATATTAGTTTCCAAGTGTTGTCTATACACTTGGTTTCAAGAGGACTACGTAAACAAATCCTTAGTCTATTATGCTCAGAAATCATCACCACATCTATGTTAACTACCATACTGATCTGTCTGGACATCAGCAAAAGATAATATTCATATAAAAGAGATGAAGTGAAGATCTCCATTTGACAGATTTGTGCCTTCCAGCTTGAGTCTATCATCCTTCCCACACAGAGACATGCTAAGTTATATATTCCTGTTTCATGACAGCTGGTGTGAAAATCAGAGCCTTGAACGCAATAAGATACACCAACTTGTCCTTCACCCTAACTCAGTGAACTTACCATGCCTGGAAGCAAGACTTTCTCCTCCAGTCTTCATTCAATCCCCCAAAGGCACGTCAGGATAATGGAACCTGACAGTTTTACAGAAATAATGCCATAAACCACCCTAAAGGAGCCTTGTATCAACCAAGAAGAAGCAATTACCTTGACTCACTACCACCAGTCAGTGGTAGAGTTTTATCTACTTAGAGACCTAATTCACAGCTGTAAAAATGCAAATCATTTTTTTCCCCTTTAAAAATAAGACTCAGTGACTTTTTCAAAACAATGTTCATAGATGACCACTTATCTGCCAGATCTCTCTAGACAAATTACTACTGAGCAATATTTTTAATCTGCTACAAAACCTCCTCATTAGAACTATACACTTTGATATTTCAGATAGTAAGAAAAATGGGGAAATGGGAGGATGACTTTGTAAGAAGATGGATGTTGAACTACAACATATAATAATGAAAATTATGTAAAGATGATGTAAAAAGATTTTGAGGTAAGGGAGCTGTCTAAAGTGAAGAGTTTTGGGGTTTTTTTTTAATTCCTTATGTTCGTGAACTTAAGTAATTGGAAAACAATGAGCAACAAACATATTTCACTAGATGTTCAAGGACAATGACAACTGTAAGGGATAACAATTCTACCTACAAACATTTATCATTTCTCCCCCAGTCAGGCTTTCAAGTTGTCCTGTATTTACTAATAGAAAATAAGATCAAAATTAAAGTTATTTGTTCTTTTCATGTATTTGCAGGGAAGCTTTTCAAGATTTTAGGATGTCACTTAGAACTCATAAGCATCCCTCAAGTTCCTGTATCTCATTTTACAGCTGATTTCAGCTCACGTCATGTTATCCACAACCTCAAAACTACCCAACCTAGACAAGAAAAATGGTGGTAGGGAGCAAATTACTTTTCACCTAAACTGAAAGCTGGGTAAACTCTCTATTCCATTCATTTGAGCTATTCCTCATTACTTCAGTGTATCTTTTATATCACAAGGAAACTGGTAACAAGAAAATTCTGCACACTAGGATTAATTTAAGAACTTTTACTATTCACAATGCTAACAGATTTTTCCCCTCTCTTCTCTCAAGAAAATCATAGGGTGTTAGCTAAATATATCCTGTCCTAAGTCATTTAAAGCAGTTATCAAACACTTGCTGTGTACACCTAAATCTTCACTGGATAGGCTCACTACAAGTTTCTTTCATGGGAAGGTACTGGGGTGAAAGTTCTGCAGGGTAAGTTAAGTTGATATACACATAAAAACAAGACAGAAATGCAGGGGGAGCTGATTGTTGCATAAAACAAGTTCAGAAACAAAGCTATTAACAGGTGCAATAGTATATATCAGACAAAAGCCTGAGTGAAAGGAAAATCATTAACTTCTGAAAATATATTTAAATTTTAAGAACTGATTTCTAGAGTAAAGGACACTTACTTATGAAGTTAACTCTAAAACCGTTGTGTCAGACCAACTGACCTCAGGTTTCTGGAACAAAAAGGCTCTTTCCCCAGTCAGAGCTTTACAGTCAGCATCTGAAACTCTACGCAAAGGTACTAAGGACAACGTTAAGTAAACTGCATAATCAGTGAGAAGTGTTACGTATTTGTGAACAGTTTTAGACCGTGAGGCTCAATCTTTCAAAGAACTGAGACTTTGTACTAGTGCCTAGACTTCCCTATAGCTGAAGACTAACTTTCAAATCTAGCCCTGTTGTGCAACACATCACTATTTCATGAGTAGAATAAAACAAACAGAATAAAACTTCCTAAATTACATGGAAGGTAGGTGCACCAAGATTCAACAGAAATCCACAATGGCACTTCAACCTCTACAAATGTATATTAAAAGAAATAAGTTTTACAAACAACATCTATTTGTGAAATTGGCCACCTCAGCAAGTCATATTTGTAAATCTTCAAGGGACTGCTGAAATTCTAGTCACTTCAGATCGTAATTACCCCTGCCTCAGTGGAAAAGACAAGGAGAGGTAACTACCCATGTGAAAAAACTGAAGCTATGCTATAACATTAAACAAATACACTGATCTTCTAGAAGTAACAAAGAAAGAGAAAGATGTTTCAGTTCTGACCTATTCCCCACTGCTGCTGTGGACTTAGGAAAAAAAGTACTCAGCACTATTCAAAAGACATCCTGTCTGTCCTAGAAAACCTCAATCTTTAAAGGGCAGCTAAAAGTTACCTTAGAAAGACATGTCCAACTCCCCATATTTATTAAATTACAGGCACTAGAGAGTGACCTTAGAGCTCAACTGGAGTGCAATTCCAGAGGAAAAAGATTCCTAAATCTATTTTTGGCCTCCCTAAATCCATTACCTTCCCCATCTATGCTGGCACATGAAATGGGAAAGAACACAGTACTGTTCTGCAAATATATGAAATATAATTCATATGAGCCGTGACAGTGAAGATGGAAGTTAACCTGTCCTGCAAAGTTATGCTGAATGAAATCCCTATGCAATTGAATTAAGGGACTGTGAAGTAAGAAAAACAAGCCACCCCCCATACAAGCAGAAACTCAAAATATTAGTCTAATCTACATGTTCGTGGGAGGGAAAAAAAAAAACCACCACCAAAAACCAACAACAAAAATACCCCAAAGCAACAGTCAAATGCTTTTTTAACATGCATCTTATTTTCACCTTGTATATACGCACCGTCAAATCTAGGATTTGTTTTAACAAAACCATTATTTCTCAATTTTAGGTTCAAATACCTAAGTACTATTGTTACCTGGGACATCAATATGCATGTAATTGATTTTTGCTTTACTGTCAGTGAATCTTAAAATACCACTGCCCAAATAGCCTTTCTTCAATGACAAAAAAGAAATATTGAAAAGTTATTGTCATTGTCTTATCAGGAAGTCAATAAATTTCCTATCTGAATCATGTCTTTTCCAGAGTACACATTAAGTCTGTAAACTGAAAATTCTTAGGATCTTGAATAGCCATCTTTTACAATTCCACCATACGTCCCTTATACAATTTCTAGAAAGGGTTGCTAATTAAAAAGAAATTAGAAAGCACAAAAATACTTTGCTACTAGTGGGTTGCCATAAATTTATGAAGTACTTTTGGTAACGGGAGAGTACTGAAGTTGGAATTTACCTAATCTTATTAGTGTGTAACTGCAATATTCAGCAAGATGTGACAATACTAATAGAGGTTGGTTTACATGTAGAAAAAACTATCTTGGCAGTTTTTCACAAAAGCCAGATGTTGATAACAACCACCTCAGGCTCTCTGTGACCTATTTAAAGGGCCAATATACCACTTCATTGCCCTCTCATGCTGCTGAAGCCTACACAGAATCCACATTAATTTCACTATGATTAATTGTGGGATGCTCCCTCATTCAAGCATGGTTCGAGTGTAAAAGTGATGGTTGCTACTTCAGCTTCCATTTAAAGGAACGAAAGCCTAAAAAGGACAGAAATGAGAGGTTCAAGCAGCTGATGCTTGGGACAGTGAAGATGATCTGGTGAACACCCTATGTTAAAAAAATGTTATGTCTGTGTCACTGTGCACCAAGTTTGCAGGGACGTTAACCATGCTTTCTTCTTTTCTCTTTATGTACTGAACTAGCCAGACAGTATTGGCATAACATTAAAACACAAACAGGCCATAGAAAAGTTTTGTTTGTCCTCCTTCACTGTTAGCTTTTTTGACTATCAAATTTATATCACTGTTTAAGATATGATTACCAACAATGATTTCATTAACCCGAGTTTCTAGTTCTCATTTAACTACAAATCTATTCTCACTCTATGATTTTAACTACCTTCCTAGCTTTAATTTTACATAAAGCACATCTCCTTCCATGCTTCATTTTCACAGTGACATTAGCTACTTGATCCAGAACTACTGTGAGGCTCAGAAATAACCTAGTTGCAGGAGCAGGCTTCAAATACAATGAAGATTTGTGATCTCCTTCTTCCACTGGTTTGATAAACTGTATCAGAAAGGAGAAAGCTTCTATTGAAAGACTTCACAAGAGATGATCTACAGTAGCATGAGGTAACCCTCCTCATCAGAAGCAAGACTGACGTGTTTTGAGACTGACTAAGAATCTATTTTGTCAGATTACAGTGGTATGAACTGACAGCTACAAAAAGATTATATTATTCTAGAATAAATGCATCAGCTGCTTCTAATAAGCAAATACAGAAAAAATACTGTAATACGTAAGAGTAACAGAACTATAAACAGTAACATCAATCCAATTTCCCCCCAAACAGCAACAGATTAAAGCAACAACCTATTAGGACACAGAATTAGCTCACAGAAGAAAATGGTCTGCTCCCATAAGAGCAGAGTTATGCTTTCAACTCTAGTCCACTGCTAAATTGGTATTGTTGCAGCCATGCAACATCTAGTGTATAAGGTACACCTAGCTGAGAAAAAATGCTAAGTAATCAATAAAGAGAATTTAATTTAAGACATGCACTTATATGAATCCTTTTGGAAGTACGCATGTGACTCTCCATTATAGCGCTCTGAGCTGGAATTCTATTCAAAACCTGCTCTGAAACAGCTCACCTTTTTCACATCTAAGAGAACACTAAAATCTTCATAGTCTAAGCAGAGGCCTGTGACACCTGTGAATTCTAAAAGTATTAATCAGGTTATACTAAGTATTAGCTTGCCTTGAATTCAAATATAAATGTACTGAAATAGTGTAATCAACAACAGCATGTAAGTATTTTTAACACTGTGGTGGTATTGCCAATACAATGTACATTTTACATCAGTATATAAGAAGCGTGAACGCCCTGAAGAGGTGAACAAAGACCTGTAGGCTTAGCTGCCTACCAGGGTTGAAGCCCAACAGCAGTGTTTGTAGATTCATCATAAATCAGAAATCAGTGCTTATTAACGTTTCAATTTAACATTTGCTCTTGCATCCTGCTGTTTTAACATACTACTTCTGTTAATGAATGCCTGTCTCTCTTTTTCCCCTATCATTCCCAGTTTATACTTTAGGTAGTTAACTCAACTGAGACAAAAATCATTGTTTTTCCATCTGGCCATTTCTTTCTCTGAACTACTTCACTAACTGCCTTAGCTGCCCCTTCAACCACCTCCTTCTCCCAGTGTTATGCCATCTTTCTGCCCATTCTAGACT
Organism: Charadrius vociferus; assembly: GCF_000708025.1. Classification (NCBI taxonomy): domain Eukaryota; kingdom Metazoa; phylum Chordata; class Aves; order Charadriiformes; family Charadriidae; genus Charadrius; species Charadrius vociferus. The sequence continues at coordinate 3,608,724 of NW_009647735.1, read as the reverse complement.
TGGAGCTGCTTCTCATTCTAAACGCTTTTGCTTTTATTTTTAAATCACATCTAGTTAAGTTCTCCCTCCCTAGCCTTTTTCATAGTAAACACTGTTTACTGTTTGCCATTTGAACCCTTAATGTCATCCTATCCACAGTCAGCTTCGGGCACCTCAGCAGAGACACACAATCTTTTATAATGCTATCCACAACAATTTCTAACAGCAAGATGCCTGTACAACTGTTTCCTGGAAACCCTTTCTCAGGCGGGGAGAATTTCATGCAACGTTAAAGCATCACTACTTTAAAATAATTCAATATTTGTAAACGTCTACCGAAGCAACTCTTGGTCAATTACTAGTGCTATTACATTGGCTGGATGGGACATACTTGCAAATTGTTGCAACTCACTTTCTACATAAGGAAACGATAAGTACAATTCAAAAGCTATCCAAATGACATTTGGATCTTCCTTTAAAAGAAAGGCAACAACGAACACTGCTTTCTTTATAATGTCTCTTAGAAGTTATCCTCTACATAACTTCTAAGTAAGACTTACAAGAAGAAATGCAGAGGTTATGTAAAACTGTTGTCTTTTTAGAGTTCATGCATTTCAGGCAGTAAATAGTTGAATCACAGGTACCTGCAATGTTTTGAAGTTGCAGCACCATGAATCAGTTACATATAAAGAAGTTATTTTCTATTGAGGTACATTTTGAGAAAATGCAGGCAGGCAAAAAAATACCTGAATGCTAATTTCTGTGCTAACTAAAGCACTCTCTTGTATTAAAAAAAAATAATCTCAAATCCCGCGTTACAAAACTTCCAATGCTGAACCCAAAATACAAGAATACCTCTTTTACAATACTTTATTTTCTTCTATTTTAAAAGGATTTTTAGAAAGAGGCAGAAGACTAAAGTAACATGAAAGTCTGTCACATAATTAATTATGAAGTCTTTTAGCTATCTACTTTGCAAAATAAACTGAATACAACTGTGCAAACTTTTTCCCATACTTTGAGGGGGGGCCAGTAAGCTAAGTGTAACAAAGTAAGGAAATAATGCAGCACATGAATGTTACCTTCTGAAATAAGATACAGAGTTGCTGAAAATGTGTTAAAAATCCATCAACTCTTCAACTGAGTTTCTAGTGAGAAGTTTTTTCTTTTCTATAATAAAAATCCAGTAAATCCAATCAATCTTCTGGCGAAATAGGCCTGGCTTCACTCGGACAATAAGCACATTTTAGCTAAACTTTTTAAAAAGTGAAATGCAACTGAAGTACTTTCTCTTGGTTGCACAGCTTGTCAATTTGCTATTACTTCCTCGAAAATGTAGAGCAACACATTTCACTGTTGCTGCACACATACTAAAGCATTAGCCTTTATGATTCTACGAAGTGACTTGCATATCTTATCATCTCCCACTCCTCTGCCATCCTCCAGATATGCTGCCCTGCCCATCATCTTCATTCCCGGTGCTTCCCAAAATTCCCCACAACACTGTCATTTCAGCCCTGCTAGACTCATTCAGTTTCAGAAGGCAAAACATTTTCATGTGCTGCTGTTTCCCGACTTTTGTATATGCTGGTTATAAAATGAAAAGGTCAACACACATCAGAAGCCAGAAGACATTAGTATCTTCAGAGCATACCCCAAAAAACAGCATAGGATAACACACACAAGAAGAGTGTTTTGGGAGAAAAGGCAAGTCACAACAACCTTGTGCGCCTGTCACCCTCCCTCCTAGTATTTCAGTGTTACCCAAGAAAGAATTCTTACGCATCACCACTCCTCCCATCCTTTATCTCCCTATTCTTCTCCAGTGACAGATGGATCTTCGTATATGCTGCATTCCTTGCCTGCTCACCAGAATCCTTCAGTTCTACTTTTTTCTCCCTCTTCTTATATGATCATTTTTGGTATAACACTGTAAAAACTACCAATGGAATAACATCTGGACAGTACTATTCCAAACAGCTGTCATAAACCTCTTCTTGGTTTTACAGATACTTTCCAAGGTATGTGAAATTCCTAGCTTATTAAAAGGCAGTGGATCCATAACCCAAAAAGTACCTGACCAACAGGCATGCAAGAGAAACAATGCAATTAATTCATGTAGGAGAACTGTCTATAGGGCTGTGATTTCACAAATTATTTTGGTTGCAGCACGTATACCACAAGAATCCAGAACTTTCAGTCCATACCAGTGTGTGTTCATCCACATCACCTTTCTTTCTCTTATGTGGCAAAAGCAGGTTTTCAGAGACACTTGCATAAACATCTAACTGACTTTCTTTTCCCCTTCCCCCCAACTTCAAATACCAACATTTTTTTCTTTTTTTTTTTTTCCTAATGTTATTTGCACATCTCTGTGAAATCTGGCTCTCTGGCAGACCATCTCATCTCACATTAGATCTTCAGACAAGGCCTTACACCCTATACTACTTTTGGTACAGGGCCGTAGCTTGTATTTCAGACGAGCTCCCACTTGTGTGATACAAATACGCTATCAATCTGCTGATCTGTTACATTCTGTTTCTGAACACACAGTCCAAAAATAACCTCATAAAACAAGACTGCTATTGTGGTGATCTGAACTGTTGCTCATTCAATCCCAGGGACTCCCGCTTCTGCTGTTCTCTAATTTTGTCCTTTTCCTAGAATAACAGCACATTTCTCTCAGATATATTAACTAACATTTCTCATCTATTTTGCCACATTTTATCTGTAGCCCCAGATTTTTTATTATTTTCTACTCCCACTGTTATTTATTTAATATTCATTCCCCAGATTCTCATCTCAAATGCCAAATAAAGACGACTGCATCCTACTAGATGCTTTGGGTTGGCTATCAAAAAGAAAAAAATAACCTACGTGTCATCCATCTGCTCTCAGTATAACCTAGGAATTTAAAAGTTTTAAAGAGCTTACTACAAAGACCTCAAACTTCGTTGTAAGTTCTTGAAAAGTTGTAAATTCCTAGGCTACACTGAGAGCAGACAGATGACATGTAGGTTATTTTTTTTTTTTTCAGTCAGATAGCTAACCAGAAGTGTCCAGTGGGATGCAAAATTCTGAAAGAGATTTTTATGTCTTTGTCACTGATTAGTACCCACCCTGCCACAACTACTTCAGGTTGTAAGCAATTTAAAAGAGCTAAAATAAGGCAGTACTTTATTTTTATTAAATTGCTAGTAAGTACTGATATCAGTGAATATTAGCTATCGAGTCAATCAAGCAATATATTGGCCTGTATAATCTATACTCTTCCAGTCAGTAATGAGGGTGTCATACTGGCTGCTGAGCAGTCAAACTACCCAATAGCTCCCTATTCTAAATCATGGGAAGCGAAAACATTTTCAGCTTCCCACAAAAAAAAAGCAACAGTTTTAGATAAGTTCCTTTCCTGTTCTAAACTTTCTACTTAAGTAAACTCAAATGAAAATAATCCTTTATTTAGCAATCACACTCTTACACAGCACGTTTACATGTTAATTCTTTTACTCCCTAATTGCAGTTCTGTCATTTGCTAGAAAGGGTAAAAGAAGCAAGAATATGAAGTATCTGCTCTTAAAAGGCCCCTGGCACTGCTAGCCTTGTATTCATATGTATCTTGGACTTTCTCCTGCCCCGACATGATGCCCACCCAAACATTACAAAACTGCTCTGAGAAATGAACTTTTTTTCGTTCTGGAATAGCTCATTAGTATAGAGATAAGCATCACATCACATAAGCTTCTGGGCCAAGTTCTACTGCTCAACTCTAGTAGTCACGCAAGAGGGGGACATAAATCCAATGCAAAATATTGTTCCACTTGGTGCTGTCATGTTGGTGGCAATAAGAACACATCTTTAATGGTCCAACACAACTGTAAGCCAAAGCATACAAACACTTTGAATGCTGGTGGAGAGTTGATGAAGACATGCACATTTCATCATACTGTTACATAGATAGACATACGCGTATGTAAACAGCTTTCCACAAAGTGAAGATAAGATGTACTAGAATGCACTCACAGGTACAGATTAACATTTCTAGACATATATCTGTAGTGTGCCACTAATGTGGTGCACAGCTTCATATTTCTTATCTGCTGATGAGGACTGGCAACATTTGTGGAAAAACAGTAACACAGACAGTAACATAGAAGAACAGAAAAAACATAGAAAAAACCCACCTTAAGGAGTTCATAATGTTGAATACCATTCACACCAATGTCCGGATCGATGGCAGATGGGACAGAATAGCGAGAATTAATTGCTGTGTTTTCAGGGATAGAGATGTTAATAACTGTTGAGGGGAAGAGGGGGGCATTGTCATTTATATCCTCTATTAGGAATCTGATCTTGACCAGTCTGAAAACTTCATCAGGCAAAACAGCAACCTCCACCTCATAAAAGCAGCGATTCTCACTAAAGATGCCAGAGCACAGCTTCTCTCGATCTATGCGGTTTGCAGTTGTGAATATCTCACCAGTGTTCTCCTCTACTCGTACTAATGGTACATCACCAGTCTTATACACAAGCTTGAACTGTAGTGGGGAAGAAAGGGGCACGTCTGGGTCCAGCGTTAGGTTAAGATCCTTGAGCAAATTGCCAATGAGGACATTTTCTGGCAGTTCTTCCCGCACGGTGTAATTCTTCTCCTGTGCACCAGATTGAAATACAATACAGGCTAATAAGACTGCCAAGAGGTAGGTTCCAGACAGCAAGTCCATCTCCAGAATGACTAATGAGTATTTGTGTAGAACACCAAGAGTAGCTGAAAAAAGGAAAAGAAAGAAAAAAATTATTAAAAGTTTACAGTATATTGTGTTCTTAAAGTGATGAAGACATGAAAGGAGTACCTTTCCGATAGCAAATAACCTTAACTGTTTGAAAACCCTATTAGTAAAGTGATATTTGACTTAACGATACCTCATAAAATGTATAAAATTTCTTGCACAATTTTTTACTTAAAACTGTTTACTAAACACCGAGGCAAGAATCTTATAACTGGATCAGAGTGAATCAACAAACAAACACAAAAATCCCTATTTCCAGCACAGGATTTTCCTTTGCTCCGTAAGAAAACCTCTTCCCTTGAACCCTCTGCCACATTGTCCCCATTTGGTTTTGTTTACAAAAAAGTACGTAAGAAGTTTGCAAGCAACCATCTGCTGAGAACCAAATCTTTTCATACCTCTTGCTCAGAGACAGGAAACCAACACCACTTGTCTTAATTTTCCCCTAAGTTTCTTACTGACAAAATTATGTAATGTTTGTTAACAGCAAAGACATCTGGTTATTTTTAATACAGAAACTTAAACCGGCAAGAAAATGTTATTACAGAATGGCAGGGCTTGGAAGGGACCCCTAGAGATCATCTAATCAACCCCTCTGCCACAGCAGAGTCACCCAGAGCAGGCTGCACAGGACTATGTCCCGTCAGGTTTTGAATAACTCCAGAGAAGGACCCCCGGCACCCTCTCTGGGCAGCCTGTGCCAGTGCTCTATCACCACAAAGTAAAGAAGTTTCTCCTCATGTTCAGGTGGAATTTCCTGTGTTCCAGCTTGTGCCTGTTGCCCCTCGGCCTGTCGCTGGGCACCGCTGAAAAGAGTCTGGCCCCATCCTCTTGTCACCTGCCCTTTAGATATTGATAAGCATTGATAAGATCCTCTCTCAGCCTTCTCTTCTCCAGGCTAGAGACCCAGGTCTCTCAGCCTTTCCTCATAAGAGAGGTGCTCCAGTCCCCTGGAGCATCTGCTGGACTCTCTCAAGTAGCTGTCTTTCTTGAACTAGGGAGTCCAGAACAGGACACAGGACTCCTGACGTGGCCTCACCAGAGCAGAGTAGATGGGGGAGGATAACCTCCCTCGGCCTGCTGACCACACTTTTTTAATGCACCCCAGGATACCACTGGCCTTCTTGGCCACAAGGGCACATTGCTGCCTCATGGTCAACTTGCCGTCCACCAGGACTCCCAGGTCCTTCTCTGCAGAGCTGCTTTCCAGCAGGTCAACCCCTAACCTTTATTGGTGCATGGGATTATTCCTCCCTAGGTGAGATGTCTATTATCTAGATGGAGTCTGGTGAGCTTCAGCCAACAATGGGCGGAAAGCTGTCTATCACAGGAACAGTAATACAGCAGTCCCTTTCTTTAAGACGACAAGATCTGATTTCATCTTTGGAAGTAAACATAAATATTAGTACTCAATTCACTGAAATTTGGGTTATGTGTTGAAAGAACAGTGCACAAATTTCAACACAGAAGGAAAACAGCAAAACATCAAAAGATTTTGATGTAGAACTAAAGCTAGAAGACTTTTTCTAGCACGAAGGGTAAACTTGTAAACTTCTTAGTTCCCCAACTGCCCGCCATATAATCCCAGATAATCTCTATTTGGAGGCTTATCAATAACTTCTAAGACAGTTGAGATTTCTCTTGCCTTCTTTGATTTTAGGGGCAGGGGGGAGATTGACTATGCAGCAGTAATTTCCCATCTGGTATGTGACAACATTTAATACATCTCCTGGAAAATAAACAGTAAGAAATTTCACATAATTTTAAATCTGGTGACGTCTGCTCATACATGGGCTAAGTACTCAGATACCAATACCTTTAAAGTGACATATAGATTTGTTCTGGGCTGAAGAAAAGAAAATCTTGTAGTTTTCTACTTAGTTTCTGAATAACAATATATTCTGCTTTCAAGACTGTTAGCAACCTCAAGAAAGACAGAAGCAGGATGGGATGACTGATAGGTACATACAGACATCTATGTACCTACAGTCTTCAGCTGCGAACTTCTAGAGAAAAAACACACTACTGAACTCCATGTATAGAATATGCTGCTTTGCCTAATCTTTACATAATTCTGCCCTTCTGGAATTTAGGATGATCTAGGAGAGCATTTCTGTAAGGCAGATGTTCAAGAGTTCCACCTAAAATGAATTTTTAATTCAAGAAGTTTTAGCTCCTACCAACTTAGCATCTGTTTCAAATATACCTGTACTAACTCACCTACATTCTTTTCATTGTGCAGGTAAAAATGTAACTTTTTTCCCCTGCCTTTTCTGATTTTATTCTCCTTATCACAGCATAGCTTAATTTATGCCTGCAGATCAAGTTGCAGTGGTTGAAGAAATTACTGAAGCCAGTAATTGTCTTCACCCATTAGTTACTGCCTTTCAGAAGTACCACTTTCAGGATAATTTAAATTAAAACATTTGATTTTGCGGTGAAACAGATTAGGAATACTTAATATTGCTATTCCATTTCAACTCTGCAACCTGCTTTTGATTGGGAATAAGTAACAGATAAAGAACATTCCAACTAGATCTGCAAGATGTATCTTTCCATGTCAGCATTATTTAACTGTAAAGCATTTTCTGGCTTTACGATTATACAAAAGGAGCAACATGAAATAAAAATCCAATCCTGCAAGTCTTCAGTTATGAAAAAATGCGTTTCTCACTGGAGTAATTCAATTAACCTGAATGAGATTGCTGACATGGGGGAGAACTGGATAGGCAGTTTATGCAGCACAGTTACCCCATTACCTGTGGTATTTTACTAATTCAATGACTTATTTGCCGTACTTTAGTAATTCAGTATAAGGCACAATACAACATTAAACAGGCATTCAGGAGTGAAGAAACAGTATAGTATAAACAGCCATTACAATATCAAACTCTAAATATGTGAATAAGGAAGTCATCAGCAGATACTGATTATCATTACTGGTAACACTATGGTAGCAGCTTGAGTTTAATGAAAGAACTATGGTGATATTGTACAAATATATTAGTTTGACTATTATGATTTTATTTATTAACTGTCTTTTATTTCTGTAAACACATCTCCAGCAACCACCACCTCACTAAAGTAATTCCCCATGTAATATCAACCTGCAGAAAGCTCTTATTTCAGGAAAGTACATTTTTATATCAGGTTTTATTAAAATAACTATGTTTACATTGTTACCACGCAAAACAGCAAAGTATGAAGTACAATGAAGAGTTTATATTTAAATGTTCGCCTCAAAACAAGATTTCACAATGGTTGCATGTTCTGTGCATACTGGAAAGCATTATTCTGCCACCTTTTCTTCTCCAAGAGAAGTTAAACTGAAAAATAAAAAAAAACGGGGAAGAGGGGAAGTCACAGTCTTTACAGAGTAATACTTTAAACTTACAGTTCCATATCTGAAAGGAGGAAATAAAAAAACAAAACCACAACCACAAATATAAGCCACATTCCAATCTCTATCCCAAATTTTTCTGTGACAACACTGATGTAAGTATTGCCTATAAATTATATGAAAAATATTGTATAGTCATGCGTATACGTATTCCAAATAATCTAATGTTATAAAAGTATTTTGATTATTAACAAGGTTTTTAACGCTACACTGCTCCTCTCTCTTTGACTTTGAAGACACAAGGAAGTTTAGTCACACTCAAAACAAAAGTTTGTTTTATGTATCAAGTTTTACAAAGCAATTTGAGGATGACTGCACAAACCAAACAGTCTAAGGAGTTCATGTAAAACTTTCCCAAATCAATACTGAAAGTTCTCATAGTACCAGTAGATAACTTACATTAAAAGTAACTGATAAGCATTCCTATAACCCCAGTTGTAACTGCAGTGGAGATTCTAGGGATTATAAAATAACAACAGCAGGACTCAAAGAGGTTTGTCAGGAAAACTGTAGGGTGGAACTACATAGCATTACATTACTATGCCTATTTTTATTTACTTTTTAAAAATGAAAGAAATTTTGTACCATTCTATTAAAATATTTGTGTCATGTTAAAAAATACATTAAAACATGGAAATAATAGAACACCATTATTATAAGCCATGTTAGATAAGTGTTAACCGGACTTTTTGTAACGTGTTTTACTGCCATATATTTTCCTGAACTACTAAAGGGGAAAGACAACTAATAGGTAGTGTTACGAGTTTTAACAGAAAACTGTTTGGTCTCAAAGTAGAAATAACAACCAACAATGACTTATAATTCTTGAACTTCTGTAGAATACACTATTTTTAAATGGTCTTTACCTGTTTTCCTCAACAATTCTAGGAACAGTTTAGAACCTCTAAAAACTGTTCTAGAGCTGTAGCCCTTTAAGGTCAAAAAACCCAACATGACTCAAGTTTTCTGCTTAGATATACAGTAGAACATCTTATGTCATAGGAAAAGTGTTGTTGTTAAAGCAACCTATTTCTATAGTCATAGTTGTATGTTGCCCATCATTTGTGCCACAGCACAAACACTGATAGGAATACTATGGCAACAGCAATGCAAAGAAGAAGAGCATGAAGTACCTTCTAGCAACAAAGCATCATCCTGAAAAAGACATTTACAAAATCAGAGTATTTCTAATGACAAAAAATATTTAACATATCTCTCATATTTGTCTACATATCATTAACATACATACCACAAAAACGGGAAAACAATATTAATACAAATCCAAAGGTGAGCAGAAAGCCTAAAGAAACTTCAAATGGTACTGGCAGAGTAAGACAAAACAGAACATTAAGGGAAACTGTCAAAAGAGAGCATGTGAATGGTAACAGATGGTGGAAAAAGTTAGAGATTAACCAAAAGACAGACAAGATAAAAATACAAAGAGGAAAAAGAAAGGAATTGAGCAGAAAGGCAGTTACAGTACGGTGTGTGGAAACAGGCTTTCCTGATGACCAGAGCATAAAGGCAAAAGGAAAAAAAAAAAGTATGGAAGGTTGAGTAGAGTAGTCCAACTCTACAGGACCCTTCATAAGCTCCAGCACTCACTAACACTTTTACAGTGGTAAAAAAAATAAGAACAAATAAAATTGTTTAACAGAAGGTAACATTAAGCTTGCCAAACCATTTTCCCAGCTTTCAAAAGAATGCAGATGTCTGTACTGCTGACTTCTGTAACTAGTAAAGCAAATGGCCCAGATGGACAGGATGGAGGGTAGGAGGGGAAAAAAAATAATCGAGATTTGCTCTTTGATTTGAGTATCTATGTACTTCAACATACCTGCTTTTTTGTCCAATATTAATGGCATAGTTTAAATATTATCATTGTTCATTATCTTCATTTAGCAGCTGTCAAATCATACCTTGTAAAGTAGACAGAATATAAAAGCTTTAACTACCTAATGGAGTATAATGTGGAAGTAGAATCTAAATCTGTTCTTTATACACCAGGCTCTACCTGGTCCCACCTGAGTGAGAAATCCTGTGGTTTATTATAGCACTTGACTGCTGTTTCTTACTTAAGAGGATCAGAGAAAAGTAGTAAATTCCATAATCCAGGTGTCCGCTTCAGATGAAACAGCAATACTGGTTCTTGATACCTGAGATAAGCTGTGTTAATATTTCGTAACTGCTGTATCAAGTTTTAAGAAAAAAGTATTATAGACTACTTTAAAAATTTAGGAATATTACACTGGAAGTCCAAAACTATATCAATATCCAAATACTGAAACCATAATAGAGAAGAAATCCTGAAAAATACCACTCCCATTCTTATCTTCATTTTCCTCAAACTATTTTAATTACATGGACAAATTTAGCTAGTATGTCACACTTTTTCAATATAATACCCCTTTCATTTGCAGCTAATGACTCCTTAAATAGGAGTATTTAAATCCCTGTGCTAAAACAGTGTTTCTCAGAGCAAGAGACATCCGTGACATGAGCTCTATTTGTCAGTCAATAGCATGATTATAATGTTATTTAACTGAAGAGTGAGTTATTTGCAACTCACAAAGGCTCCCTCTATAGTGTCCATTGATAATTATGCAGTTCTACGTTATATGCCAGAAGTTTTGAATTTCTAAATCATGTTGATACGGATTTCAACTTTATCCTGTAGTCCTCGGCTGCCGGATTGTTAGGTAGGATCTTTTCTGGTAGCGCAGATTTTAAGAGTTGAGTGTTTTGGTTGGTTTTTCGGTGTTTTTTTGTTGTTGTCTGTTTGGGGCTTTTTTTCTCTAACTCACTAACACAGCTGAACGCAGCAACGTCTATCCTTTGTCACTATACATACCATGTTTCATTTATGGAAGTGGCTGGTTTTGAAGGTGGTTAACTTTTTTTATAAAGGTAGACTTTGCTGGTACTTCTTACCGGTTTTGATGACAATAAGGAATGCTACAAAGCTGTTGCTTGACAGGAATTACTCTTTTGGGTTTTTTTTTGTTTTTTTTGGGTTTTTTTTGTTTTTTTTTTTTAAGGCCAGGCACAAATGATAACAAACAACCTGAACTCCTTTTCACACTCTATAATGTTTCAAAGAGAAATTACTCTGCAGCCATCAATATTTATCCACAGGATCCACTCCCTACATAGTATATTTCATGATCACATTCAAAGAAGAAAACCTACCTCAAAGGGAAACAGACAATTTGTTATATTATCAAGGCTTTCAAATTCATTCCCTCATATGATTTTACTCTAAATCCACTAAGGGACCGATTTATTCTTTGATCTATTTTTTATTAGTGTGATGGTACTAACTTCAATGAGGTTTCTTTAATTTGACTCTTTTTCCTCAGTGATGAACAAAATGAAAGTGGAAATTCTTATCACCAGGAGAAAACACCACCCCACATCCACTTAAGTCAACAAAAGAATTAAGTGTGAGCCATAACTTGCTTACAGTTGCATGCTCTCCTGATACAGAGTCTTCACAGCTTTAGAAATAGAAGGGGGGGTGGGGTGGGGTGGGATGTTTTGTTTTTTTACTTTTCCATCACAGGGAGTAAGAAACACTGTTCATTTGAAGGAATAAAAAAGTTAATGACCAAAAGGCAGATTCTTGCAGCCACATTAAGAAGGAGCAAAGGTGTGGAAAACAAGTAATTGATAAATTCCTACTAAAACAGAATTCTATATTCCTGATATTAATCTGCAACTAATAGGACAAGTGCTCGTTAAAACTTGTATTGAGATGCTGGAAACAGTGAACAGAACTATAAATACACAACAAGCAGTGAGCATGCTGAATGGACAAATTTAACTCAATCCCATTCATATATGGCATAAAGAGCAATTATCTTTTAATTGTTTCAAATGAATCCCTGGAAAGCTGAAGTCTCTTTTTTACTAAAATAGTAAGTATGGTTCACATCTGGACGTAGCAACCACTTTGCAAATATTTTTAAAATATCCTGTAAATTATTTCAGAAAACTGTGAGAATATGCAGTATCAAATTTATTTATATACCAGTACCACTAGGAAATACAGTGTGGCTATTAGCAGTGAAACAGTTCTGCACCAGAGCTGCATAGAAAGCTAAAGGTTGAGAACAGAAATCTTGGAAAAAAAGAGTTAAGATCTCCCCAATAAGCATGGCTAGTTCCATTTTCTTAGAAAGAAACACTGGGATACCTGAACAAATAGGAACAAACAACCCAAGAAAACCCAAACCCAACACACCAACCCTCTATAAAGCTGCTAAACATTACAACTCCAAAGTTAACACAACATTGCTCTAAAAATCCAAATATATATTCACTAAAATTCAGTGACTGCCTTTCAAAAATAATACCAAAAAAATCAACCTATTAATGGTATGATTCATAATGTCACTTTCTTAGTGTTATATTTGTGTGTTCGTACACATGAATACATTTTACAAAATACCTGAAAATTGCTCTAGTTTTGTTCCTTGAAAATCTGTTCATGCCTCAAATTTGAAAATTAAATCTCTGCTAAAGCAAACAAAAGAAAAGTCATTCATGAACCACTGGCAAGAGAATGTGATATCACAGTAAGAAATTACGTGAAACCATGTATGCTATCGTTGGATGTATTTCAACTTAAAACACATTTTTATTCATTTAAAAATGAAAGTAAATCTGATTTTAGTCACTTGTGCCAAATCTTTCGAAATGGCAATAGTCAAGATCACCTGTTTCATATACAATGCATTTTGCTTCACTGCCTTGCTGCCAGTTAATAACTTTCATTATTGAATAGCAGAAAAATACACTTCACAGTGTCTACGAAAGAATTCAAGTACTTGCGATATAAGGATAGGAATATTGCTTACAGCGGAATTCTATATTGTCTATTACTTACTTATACTAAATACAATTCTGCCCAGCCATATACATAACAACATTTCTTCATTCTAGAGTAGCAGAAATCAGCTGCCTTCTTCCATCCCCCACTTCAGTTCAAAACACAGAGAGGATGTAACTGCACTAACTTACACTTCTCATTTAACCAAAAGTTCCATTTGTGAGAACACTGTTCCCAAAACTTACATTAAAGAAAAAAACAAACCAAAACCTACATATATAACCATTTTCTTTTTTAAAAAAAATCGTGAGTTTAAAAAAAGAAATATTCTATTTATATTTTGTAATTCTTTTTAAACCCAGGATATCTGGAATTTTGCAGTAGTTGCATTGAATTCCTGAAGGGGGGTGGGAAGAATAGTGGTGTTGGTGAGATCTCACGGGTGTCAAATATTAGACTTTAAATGATACCAGAAGCTTACACTTTATATACTTTTCCTTTTAAATTGCTTACACTCTTACATTTTCATCAGTTTCTCTCTGCCTCAGCATAACATACACAGAAAATTCTGTGTCCTGCAAAAATACCATCAGAGATTTTTGTAACAAGTTCTTACAGTACTTCAACCCTGAAAGGTAGAGAGTAGCTGAACTTTCACCACAATTCCTGCTCAGGAAATTATCAGCATGCCTACATGAAGTAGGACCAGGAGATTACAGCAACAAAGCATGTATAAAATACATTTCAGTATTTGTTTATTTTGTCCTCCCATTAGACTGTCTGGAAATGGACACTGTGTTCCATTTCTGATCCTGTAAGGTTTGTGACGGATCACATTAAAAAAATACTAAATTCATACGCTTATGCGGTCCTTAACTAATGTATTTCATTACTAATCATTGTAATTAACAACTACTTAAGCATCAAATAACTGATTTCCTTCGTCCTCTGTAAAATAGGAAAAAATAGTTCAAGCAATTTTACATTCCCCCTTGCAAATGCTTCAGAAAAGCACAATGTTTCCTACTCAATCTATTTCTTTCAAGCAAAAGTTTATCCAATACAGCAAAAAAAGAAAATTTTAACAGTAGCATAGTCTCCACAGAACTCTTTGGATAAGAAACAGTATGTTTTCCAACCAATGGCAACATAACCGCTGATTTTCATATGGGATTTTTTGTTCTTCTTAAAGGTAGCTTAAAAGTAAATGACACTCAAGCTAGAAGGTCTTGGCCAAGAGTACATAAAATACATCACAAAAGAGTTTTTCTATACCTTATCATGTATCTCACCAATAAACAGTCTAATCATGACATTTGTCCAAAGTTGTCACATGTAACATATGGATACAATACATAGATATTTATAAATCATAAACTCAACTCCGGAATCTCTAAGAGTACCATGAACACGAAAACTAATTGCATGTGTTGGAAGGAACTTTCTCATAATTTATGTATGGGTCCAAATAACAGGGAAGCAATCACACATTTTTTAGCGAACAGACCCTATCTAAACACACTATATGAATAAAACATTGCAGTATGTAATGTATGACTCTCCTGAAAGCATGATTTGAGAGCAATGCTTTTCCAAGGCCACAACTAAACAACCTGAATATAAGTTATATTACAACACAAAACCATAGCCTTTTTCTTTTTTTTTTTCCTCTGGGGGGACGGGACAGGGGTGAAACAACAAATGGAGATAAACCAGAAAAACAAGATTACAAGCAAATGCCTCTCGACCCCAGGCGCTGTGCTGGCAGGCCGGTCCCTCCCAGACAGGCGCGCCCTCACCCCAGACAGCTTCAGGACTCAGCACTTCCTCCACACACCCTCACACGCTTTGTAGGAAAACCCTTTCTTTTTCGTTACCTGAACACAAAACCAAAACCGCCATCTATGAGCTTTGCAAGGTCTTGTGACAGAAATTGGGCGAAGACCGAGGAAATACAACCACCAAGCAGCTCTAGCCTCACACCCCGGTAGCCGCGCTCTCCCGGCCGGCACCGAACACCGCCTCGCGCTGTAATGGCGGCGCCCGCCCTCCTCAGAGTGGAGCACCGCCCCACGTGACACCGCCCCACGTGACACCACCACCCCCTCCCCCCCGCCGCCTCCTTCTCGAAGCTTCCCGTGAGGCGGGACTTCCGGCTGCGCGTGGCCCCTTCTTCAGACGGTCTCGCGCCGGCGCCTCGCCGTGGGGGTTTCCCTCATCGCCTGAGGACGGGGATGCGTCTGACAAGGTACCGCATCAAACACCGTTACCTGACCAACGTAAATAAACGGTAAACAGTAAACCTGTTCGGTAGAAGCTGTGGCACAGGTTCGTGTAGAAATGAGGAAAACGGGCAAAGAGAGGCTCTGTTTTTGGGGGTTTTTTTTGAACTTTTACATTCGAAAATACTTAGAAACTCTCTGTAAATTCGGGCCCGAGTTGCCACAGGCCGTCTGCCTGCATGGCGGTGTGTCATGGGCTCAGGCGGAGGGGTTATTGCCAGCGCCTGTCCCCAAAGCCGCCTCAGTGCAGCGCTGTCGGTACAGGCGCTCAGAGGGATGAGGAAAAAAATCCCCCGTTTTAGAGTCTACAAAGCACTTTGGGGACAGCTCAAAGTGAAAGGTACAGCGTACATAAAAGTTCTTAGTAACACAGCTGCAGTGTAGTGTGGCTTTAGAAAAATTTTCTCTGAGAAAGAACTGAACCGCCCTTTTTCCTCTACTAACTATAGAAACCATGTATATAAAAGAAAATGAAAAGCAGTTTGATAAAAGATTTCTTGTGATTTATGGAGTGGGAGACCAAAAGCATCTGAGTTTGATCCCAGCTGGTTATAGTTAAAAGGATTAAGATCAAGCCTTACTAATTCATATCTTACATTATTAAGACCATAAATTTATCTCTTATGATATTATAATATAGATAGAGTAAATATATACTTGAAATTCAGTCAAATTCAGTAACATCATTTGATTATCTCCTTGTGGGACAACTCTGTCTTTAATTACCTGTTGTTCTTCCAGTCCTCCTAAGGAGAAATTCTCTCCTTAGTACGTTTGTAGCTTGAAATGACCTTTGCTTCCATATGTTGATACAGTGCACATAATTATTGTAATAATAATAATAATTAGGTTGTGCTTTCTGCAAATTTTTTTCACATGATTTGATGTAACTTTGAAACAAAAGATGTATAGCGAATTATGCATGAATTGCAATGAAATTTAACTTACTGGAGTAGGACTAAACTTTCAATAACTCAATATTAGCACAAGCATGATTATTAAAGACACCAACTTTTGAAAGGTGAAATCATGTAAATTAAGAAATTTCTTACTAATAAAAAGTAACATGCCTTATTAATATATAAGAAAAATACTTCTTTAATTTTATAGTTTATTTAGACAAAAGTGTGAAGTATTCTTTTCTATTATTTAAAAAAAAAAAAAAAAAACCACCCACAAAACCCAACAGTGGAATCGTATAACTATTCTGGTAAAATACTTTCTAGTGCATAGCACCTCTCAACCTGACATCCCCAAACTGCTGTAGAGTTTGCAAACACACGGATTGCTTCTCAAAGCACTGAAGTTCTGTGCCAGGAGCACTACACTAAAGTGATTCTGGAAAGGGGACTGAAAACTAAATTATCTAGTTGAAATGATGGAGCATAGCTGTTTAGACTTGGGAGAAAGCAGCTACCAAAATCCAGTCAGACCGCTTGTACAAAAAATACTCAGTAAAAAGAGTCACAGAATTGGATGAAGCAGAATTCTCAGAATACTTTAAAATGTGTTACAGCAGCTTGATGTGCAGAGCCTGATTCTGTACTTTAAATTTTGGTTTACCTGTATAGTAAACATGGTTTTAAAAGTGGAGGATCTGGTCAACAGTTTTCTGTTAAATTGATTCAAAGCCCACAGAAATCAGTGGCATCTTCTGTAATATTTACAAAATTTGCCAGAACTATAGCTCTGGAAATTGAATGCCTGAACTTAAGTGTAAAGTGAGAAAGCCTACATATCTCAACAATAGAACTTTATTAAATATTTGCATAGACTGTTATGTATCAGCATTGAATACTTAATTTTACATTTTATTACAAATGTCAGACTAGATCAAAACAAGCTATGGTCTTGACTGAAGCCTGCCATGCTAAACCTGATGCTTAACTGTATCTCAGAAAACTTGATTTTTTTAAAGATTTGTCTAGATCCATAAACTTTATAAAGATACTATAGCTCCTTCACAGATTCATATTCAAATAATGGAAAATGTGTTGTTTGCATTTTTTCACTGCCTCCTCACTGAAACAAGTCAACAGTTAGGATGAAATAAAAGGGGTTTTGTAATATGGACAAAATACTTCTAGCAACAAATCTGCCTGTCCGTTGACTCAGTGTGGCCAGCCTAATGTCCATGAAGTCCAGATAAAAGTGATGTGGCATAGACTCAGGCTTGTAATGCAGAACAGAAAAGTCTGGGATATTATTTCCCATCCAGTCTTCATCTTCTGACATAGTACAAGAGGATGAAAAGCTTCAAATGTTTTTTAAGGGGAGGGGGGGAAGTCATAACTACATTAATAATGAAAACAGTGTACATCTGTATATCAGAGTCTTGTAGGTCATTAATGTTCATGAAAAAGCTTTTAAAAATCACATTGAAGCACATTTTCTGGGACAGTATCATGGGCCCATGATGTATTTTATCATTACTGGTACACTGCACAGAACATTTTTGAAGAAAATAGAATATTAGTTCTTGAAAGTAGGAATTAAATGTGGAAAAATCTTAAAGGAGTAATGTGAACAATGATCAGATGAAAGTTTCACAGAATCATAGAATTGCTGAGGTTGGAAGGGACCTTTAAGATCATCAAGTCCAATAGTTTCAAATGGATGTATATTCTTCTTCCTCTGTTCTGTCTTAAAATCTTGTCCCTACTCCACAAGCCCAAGTGAAAAAACTAATTTTGCATATAAATGCAGTTGATTTCACCACTTGATAACAGCTTATTATGTAAGAAACATAGAAAAGAGCACAAAAAATACCACAAAACACATACCAGCCTATTAGCTGAAGTCATCACAACACAGAGAATCTTTGAATAACATGGGATTGTATTAAATACTGTATCATTTGGAAGTTTTATCATGCTTCACGTTTTGGTGACTTTACCTGTTTCAATCAACTAGAAATGACCAGAAGCTTTCTGGTTATTTCTGGAAATTAGACATTTGTATTAGGGTTGTAATAGAAATGTCATGAAAACACATCAGACAGACTGTTCTTTTACATCAGCTAATTATGCCTCCAAATCCAAGACCTACCAAGAAAATGGATGTTTTTCTTTATATGCAGAAGTTGTTTTGAGTGACTTAAGCAAGATCAACGCAAGTGACACAAGTACATAATTATATGTTGCTTCACAAGGTAGAAGAACAACAGTAATAAGCTTAACTGCTCTATCAATTACTGGTATAAGAAGTAGAAATATTGATTTGTGATTAAATGAGTAGAGAAAAAAATAAAATTTCAAATCTTTAACCTCTAACAATGTAACCGTCGATCAGAACTCCTAATGATTTCTAGTAAAATAGATGCTCAGAACTTAAAAATTCAAACCCTCACTGTTTAGCAAAGAAAACTTGGTGTTCTCTTACTAAAATCTATCAGAATTCCAGTGTTGCATTATACGTGATATGTATTAAGTGCACTGGAACAAATTTCCCAAAGAAAATGTTGTGTTCTGGTATGGGAACTGGAAGTATTAAAGTATTGTGACATTGAAAAGTAGCCACAAGGTCTGTTGCAGCATAATCATTAGGAACAAAATATTGGAACATTTAACAGGATTACTGGAATACTCTCCTGGAAGTTAATGATGTTAGTCCCATATATACTTTAAAGTACTTTGAATTTTTTCAAAAATGCCAGGATATAAAAAGTGTATGATATGGTATCTTAAGTTTGCAGGTCTATTTGCCTAATGAAATTCCACTATATTTTATGTGACACAGTACATTACACCTATTTTCTGATATCCAGAGATGATGAATTCCTAGAGGCAGTCTAATGTCTCAGTGATGTTTCTCTATGTGTCAGTAGAAGCGTGTATACCATCAGTAGTTCATTCACTACTGCTACTACCAGCATTAGTGATGGGATTGTATGGTTTTTTGAGTGTGTGCTCACATATCACAGATGTTTTTTTTCTTTTTTTGACAGAGTTTGAGGAGGCATATTATTGCTTAGTGTGGATTGATGCTTCATTGTTTTAAGTGGAGAATCATTCTCTGTAACCTGAGGGATACTGCCAAGTCTGATTTCTTTAAAATCAATTCAAGAAATTCATGCTCAGACTTGGCTGGAATATGGACGCATACAGTTTTTGATCAAATCCAAAAATAGAAGTACTTGTAGTTCCTCTTCTGTTGGGATGCATTGTTTTTTTTAGGGAAAAAAAAATAGACATTTTCATGGAACACATTACATTCTGTCATATATTTGCTGGTGTATTCTACTCTTGCTCAGATTAAAGCACACAAGTATCAGGCTGAAATATCTTTTCCGTCCTAGAAAGATATGATCAGTCATCTGAATGCATGGTTTAAATTCATATGATTTCAGGAGAAAATGAAACAAGTAATTTCACTAGCTGCACAATGCCCTTTCTTATACAATTAGGAATTAGTGCAATGTGGCTTTGTGTTCTTTATTTTTTTTTTTGTTTTATAACAGAGACTTTAGGGCAATTTAGTTGAAAAATATCTGCAAGATGAATTTCCAATCTGATGACCAAAATAGCGTTCCCTAGAATGCTGACTGTGTTCCATTCCTTGGTTCATAGATATATACTTCGCACATGGTTTCTGCAGAACAGTGAAAGCTTTGCACTCTCCTTGACTGCTAATATTTTAGAATTCTGTCAATGACAGATAAAATAATCATTAGCATTTCAGCCATCTCATTAGTCTTGCATTTGACCTGAAATTAAGAAGGTGAATAATCATATTGAAATAAATCTGTGGTTAATTATTTAGCCATTCAATTGAACAGTAAAACTATTTTAATGAAGACTTGTAATTGAAATGATTATTTCATTACATTTTAAATAAATAAAATCAATACTTTTTTAAATCAATGTCCAAAAGCTTAAACTGAAAACCAGCTCAAGTTACCACATATCTCCTTCTACTGACACTAACGAGTCACAAACCAACAAATGAAAACATCAGAATTGTTTAACAAATACAGCATATCATGGTTTCTTCTAGCACAGGACTCAGGTTGCAATGTTGTAAGACCCCAGGTCACATCTAGCCTTCAGTTACTAAAAAACAAACCAAAAAAACTCCAGCAAGGTGTTGCTTTGCTTACTATTCTTAACTATTGTTTTCTGTAGATTGCTATCTGAGATCTGATTGAATGTATGTGTATAGCTAAGTCCTGAAACATTAGCTGTTATATTTGTTCCTTAGAAGCAATAAGTAATACTGACCCTTTTCATGTTTCTAACCATAATACAGTAACCTTTTAGGCTTCTAAAACAAATGCAACTACTATGTTGTATTTGCTGGTTTTTAACTTCCCCTCGAGAGAACTAAGAGCTTATGATTTATAAAACATACAGGTTAGTGTTCTGCCTTTTGGAGGGAAACTTTGGGTCTTTTATAGTAGTGGAAAAAAAAACCAAACCAAAACATATAGCTAGATTTTTTGGCTATGCCAGCACTGTTAAGACATTGCTGGGTAAGAGAATGTTTTCACTCTATGTATGAATGAGTTAATGGTCTTCCTTAAGCAAACATCCAGAGAGGAACTAAATATTGTCTGCAAGACAAGAACAAATTAATTGTGTGCTAAGTTAGTTTTAGGTAGGTTGTACTATCTGCAGATTTCCATGCATATGTTGCTTTGTATCAGATAGTTTCATTGCATCATCTTCTATTAGAAATTAAAGATGTATTTTTATTTACTTATTTTTCACTCAGTGCTTTTGCAAATGGTCTTTGTGCAAGTCTTCATTACTGTGTTTTAGCAAGTAGGCCACCTAGTGCCTAATAATAACAAGTACTTTATAATGACCTTAAGTGTTCTGCAAGAAGTAACAGTACACTTAGTCGACTGGATATAAAAATCATGTTGCCATGTTACAACTCTGCAAAAATAATAGAGAATTAAGTTCCGCCCCTCCCCGAGTTGGATTGTGACAGTTCCTGTAAAAATTTACATGTGGAATATATGCATCTTTTTATTCTCAAGAAAGATCAAATTCTTTTCTTTAAAAGCTAATTTTGTAAGTAATCAAGATGCTTGTAAGATTTCGATTATTTCAATCTGTTGCTGAAAAAACAAATGCCATTCTTTTTCTAAAAGTAAGATTCCTCATTATTCTTGGACATGTGTAATTTCTAATTTAATCTAATAAAATGAAGAATCATGTAGGATTTTAATAGTGTTAATGACAAATCTGGTAGTACCATTGCAAGGGGGGATTTCCTCCTTGTTTCATTTGTGTCAGTATTTTAGAATCCAATTCAGCTCCTTTTAAGATTTTTGGCAAAGTTTGCAGGAACATCAAGAGATACAGTGCCTATTAAGCTTTCTGTTTCATCTTTGCAATATACTACTTTCCTGTATACTGTAATGAAAAGTCAATAATCTCAAGAAGCAGCCAGTAGTCCCTTATAGTAAAAAAGACTACTTCCTTCTTTACTCAATTTTAAGTTACCCTTAGTGCTTTGTTTAGAATAGTGAGATTTTAAGCTTGTGGAGAAGCTATGTTCAAAGTTATCAGAAGATACTGAAAATATTTTCTTATTCATATTCTACAGTCCAATTTTCAAATATTCTAATTTGACATGTCTACCTGAAATTAAGCCAGATCACAAATGGTTTAGTTAGAACCAATGCTTTAATCCTCCTGAACTTCAGTGGAACTTAGGTTCCCATAGCACTGGGAGATGTATATCCAGTGCTGGATATCTCATCCAGTGGTCTTAAATTCCAAGTTAAATATTTTTTCAGAAACCTATTTACTCTGTAAGGCCTAATACCCTGAATCTTCTGGTTCAATTTATAAACTTATTTAGGACTTGTGTGTATATATATTTGTGTCTCTATACACTGCTTATATGGGGGGAAAAAAAAAAAGAAAAGCATTCAGTGAAATAAACTTCCTTTGAGCATTAAAGCAAAATTTAAGAGAACATGCCCACTACTTATAAATCTACTTTTCTTTCCCCAAGTTACTCGACATTCTGTAGGTGACTGTGACAATATAACTGTACAGGACTATCCAACACCATTTAGATTGCATTGCATTTACTACTGGTGAGATTTACTTTAATGGGCATTTACATTTAAACAAAACAAAACACTCCAAAGTGTTAGACCTGCCTAGAACAGGAAGTAAATTATGAATATGTTTGAAAGAAAATAATCTTTCATTCTTTGGTAAATGAAAGCTCCCCTTTCAGGGACCCTTTTCAGGTCCTATCTCAAATTTAGATTCACAACAATAATATTCCCCTGTAGCATTTTGTGAGCTTTTTGGAGTTTCACAGGGAAAAACATTATAGTCTTATTACCCGTCTCTTAATATCTACTAGTTGTGTATTAGAAGGATAAAGGACACCCATACATACCTGCTTGGTTGATTACTTCTGCTTTTGTGATTTGAAAGGCATCATCCCTACACAAGCATTAATAACAGCAAAAGAAACAAATTGAACCACTATTTATCCCCTGCCCCAAAGAATCTAGGGACTGTATGATAGAACCAGTAATATCTGGCATAATTAAAAACAGAATACATGAACCAGATCATGACATGACCATGAATCTATCCCATGATGGGTTTTTGGTTGCACATTAATGTTGCAATAGATGAAATTAAAATGTATCAAAACAATACAATCTAATACCAACAGGCCGGGTCTAGCATTCCTAGAACTAAGAATTGTGGGCTAAATTGGTCTCTGATGGGGATACAGTGGACAATCATAATATAAGGATCAGTTTTCAGGTTTGGTGGGGCTCCTGAAGCTGACAGAATTTTTTACTTTTTCCAGTCTTGAGGAATCAATTATGAAGCAGGATCCAAAAAGTGAAAACATACAATACTGGCTGCAAGAATGGCTGCACTACCAACGCTGCTTATCCTTTGCTGCCTAGCAGTTTTCGTTCCTTCAGAGTGACAACTATAAATGTACTTAATCTAACTACATGTTAGAGTAGAGGACCTGTGACTGGTTATTGTCATCAATGTGTAACATCCCTTGAGTGACAGGTTCCTTCACTCATCTGAGTGCTCATGCATATTGGCAAGGATGCTGCCTACCAAAAATGGCAATACTGTCCAGTATTTCTTTAGCTATACCTAGCCTTCTAGACTGGTGCATGCCACAGGAGTCTGCTAACCCAGACTCTTTTTCACAAGTAGATCGTATACCAACTGCATTCTTTCACGTCCTTAAGAACCAGGGTCCTTCCTGGGAGAACTATTTTTTTTTTTTTTTTTTTTTTTTTTTTCTAATATGAATGAAGGGACTTCAAGGGAGTGAAGTCATGCATAACAAGGCTTGTCCTATTATAAGGCTAATCTGTAAGGCTCTGTCTTTATTCTTTCTATCCTCAGCATAAGACCAGATTAGAAATAGCAACAAAAGGTTTTGGTTTCCTGACGGACTAAAGTGGGCTAGAGGGACAATGGAATTGGCCGTTGCAATTTCAACATTGGTACTCGAGCTTAGAACAGGTGCCATACATGGCTGCAAGTGGAGTGTAAAAATGACAGTGTATCTATGTATCAAATCTAGTCCTGCAGTAGAAGCACTGGTATTATTTGCAAAGTGGTTAATCATTTGTAATTCTTCTATTTGAGGAAATGGCCAATAGTATTAGCCATGGAAGCCTCTGTGGGCTAATGTAATTAGTCTTATGCATTTTAAGACCAGATAGA
Organism: Charadrius vociferus; assembly: GCF_000708025.1. Lineage (NCBI taxonomy): Eukaryota > Metazoa > Chordata > Aves > Charadriiformes > Charadriidae > Charadrius > Charadrius vociferus. Next base: position 3,584,761 of record NW_009647735.1, on the reverse strand, counting down.
ATGGTATTAGAGAGAATGGAGGACTATTTTAATTGGATGATGGCAAAATCCCTCTAAGCACTATGGCTGTCTCCTGTGTTCAAAATCCTTTAAAAAGTTCACAGATTCCAATTGTTTTCTGCAGTAACAGCATTTCTATCTAAATTATATTAAATGTGTCAGTTCATTTCCAGAGTAAAAATGATAAAAGCACATTCAACTTCTGCAAAGCTGATCACTTTAAAGAAAAATATAAGATAATTAAAAGCTGTTACAACTGACAATACAACACTGCAGCTTCAAATTTTTCCCCTAATTACAGCTGCTAACTTTTAATAGCAACTGTAACAGTGAGTCAGATTTGACATCACAATAGCATCCCAGCCTCTTTGGGAGGAGGGCTCTTGGGAAAATACAATTACAAGGTGAGCATATCCAGCCAAGACCATTGCAAGTTTTGAAAAGCCAGTGATTGCTTTCATTTTTATTCATGTTGAGAAATCTAGATTAGTTCCCCTTTGTTTGAATGCAGTCTTTTTAATATGGTGAAATGTAACCATGTGGAGCTGATTCCCTGAAAACATTAAGGGACCTTAAAGGGAGTGGGCACTACTCCTTGAAAAGATCTTCTTCTATAGGTAATTTCTGAGCCAAGCATAGAGCTGATATAAATAGCTTTATACCATTCCTGTTCTTGCAAAATATTTGCATGACAGGATAGAGAAGGGACATTCTGAAGCATACTGTACTTCTTGGTTTGGTATTAATGTGTTATGGAAGGCAGAGAAATTCTGATACCACTGTAGCTTAAAAACAGTGGTTGTTTCTGCCCTCCAATAATATAGTGTTTCCATTGTCCTTAACCGTGAAGTGATTAAAGGAGGGATGAAAATGAAAATTAGATCCAGTTAGGGTTTTTATCAGCGGTTGACTCCTGGTCTCCCAGTCAGCCTGACTGAAGATTGGGCCAGCATATGTCTCCTTTAAGCTTGTACAATTGGGATTTCTTTCTACGGAAGGAGGATACAAAAGTGGAAAGGTCTGAATTCCTTATCAGCACAAACTGAGAAAATTCCCATGATGGACATTTTGTCCAGAGCCTGGGAAGGCTTTATAGGTCCTGTGCTTTATATGTTACCTGCAGGTTAAGTCTTAAGGCTACACAACTCTGTCCTCTAAGGACGCTTACTAACCCTCATGTGAATTTAGGGCTATGTACGGTATCTGACAACCTTTAAACCAAAGTGCTTTTTAAACCAAATCAGTTGCAGTGATTTTTATCCATCACTGAGAATTTGCTTATATGAAGTAGTTCTGTCAGATTGTATCAGTGATTCAGTGCACAGAGAAATAGCAAAATATCTTATGAAAAAGAAAACACACAAAATTTAATCACTGGTCTACTGTACTGAAATGAATGCTAAGATCATTTTAAGATCAATACAGTGTTAGAATAAAAACTGAATCAAATTCTTTTCTCAGACAGTCAGCGGTTTAGGTTTGTCAAATTAATGGGCAATTCTTTGTAGACTTCATGGCTTATCCTGTCTGTTTCTTGCATTAAACAAAATTACTATTAAATAATTCTTTCTGAGGAAATCTTTCAGCTTAAAACTAATGCCAACATTCAAGTATGGAAGATTTATTTCTGTAGAGTTTGACCTGCCACACATCCAAGCAGAAGGAAGAGCAGAGGAACATAATGCTGGGGTTTTCTGTGTCTAAAGTATCTTCTGATTTGCGGTATTGCATAATTTCCAGAGTAATACACGTTCTATTTTGAGAAAGGGTAAAACAGAACAGTGAGAAAATACGAAGTGTTGACTTACCATCCCTTAACAAAAGTCTTCCTTAAGATCCAGCTGCTTGCAAAATCCATATCTCTGTCACTGAATAGCTATTAAGAGCTGCCCCCAGGACAGAATCTTGAAAGGAACCACCATCCTGTTCCCATAGTAGGACATCAAGCTATGAGTTAGAAGATATCCTGCATCACAAGGGTCTGATCCAGTGGTCTGCAACAAGAGAGTTTCTATGTCTTGCAATATTTCTGGTTACATTATAGTTATTTTAAAATATGTGGCCATCATGGAGTGAACTACGAAAAGTAATTAATACAGACCCATGTGTTGTTGCCAGCTGCTATGGCTACGAAATTTTCAGAGGACTTAAATGTGAACCATGTGAAACCCTTTCAAGGCTACTCTTGGTCTGACTATACCTTATATAGATCTCACTTCTCTCCCCGTCTCATTGGGTAGTAATCAGTTATCCCAAACCTATGACATTCACTCCAAAGTGATCATGGGGAGGGAAAACATTGTCAGTGTTGTTTCAGGTCTCATCTGCTTTTAAAAAATAATTGAAGAGGAACGTTTCATGCCATTTAAAGTATCCCAAGAGTAGAAGTTAGTGGAAAAGAACTTCTAAGAGCAAATGAGGAAGGTTCTAAAAGAAAAATACCTAAGGGATCATATCTCAGACACAAATATTTGTTTAAATTACAGGTGCTCATAATTACTTCTAAGGGAGAAAACTAATTATGGCAGTCCTCAGGGAGCTTAAACATGGTAAATACTGAGAGAAAGCAGCCTGGGTTTCTGAAAGTTATTTGTATACATTGCTTACACATTCAGTCCTTGCTGGTGTGTAAGCCTCCCTCTTTTCTTTATTTATGTTTTGTTTTGTTCTGTTTTTACACGTAAGTATTTTTATTTATGTTAAACAGTAAGAAATAAACCTCAGTTCTTTATGAATTTCCTTCTTTTAAATTTTTTTTAAAGGTTTTCTTGTTATAAACAGAGAATATTCCCATGGTCACTAAGTGAACGCGTGAAATCTTGTGTTCATCAACAAAAAAAGCCGAATATATTCCGTATTGCCAGTATATATTTAAGCCATGGTGGAAGAATGTCATTTTTTTTAAAATGTGAATGAATGTGTTCTTGTACTGAGACAAATAATAAATATTGAAATATTTTTCATATGGAAAATTGCTACTGTGTACTAGAACACACGGTATGATAAGAGAAAGGGATGTGGCTTAAAAGATCACATTCAGACATTTAGAACAGCTAAATGTGTTTTGAATAAGGCTTTTGCATATGTCCTGGCTATTGGTATCTTCTGTATACGATGCACTGAATTGTTGTTCGGGCTCAAATTACCCCAACCCCAAGGAAAATGCGTACAAGCTACAAGCCACGTGTCCCTTTCTACATGTCAACTGTGTTGGCAAAATAAGGAGCAGAGAAGAAAAAACTCACTTTTATTGTATATTACTTAGCTAGTAGATTACTACAGCATGCCTGGGTTCATCAGTCAGTTATAACATTAATCACAATAAATTAGAATTAATATGCTTTTTACACAACAAACTATGACTACTCAGTGTTGTGTTTTATCGTATATGGTTTCTGGTTGCAAGTCATTCGGACAGGATGCTATGAGCTTTAAAAATCTCTTCTACTGACTTTAGCAATAAAACAGAAAGGATCAAAAAACTGAATGAAAGAAAATAAACATTTTTTCTGTTAGGGAAAAATAGGATCTTCCTTCTTCCAGTCGTCTTCCTGTTTCTTACACAAAAATATTTTAAATAAATCAAACCAGAGCCTACCTCAGTGTACTCCCAATAAAGCCAATAGCATAGAGATATAATTAACTTTAAAGAACAGTACAGCCATATACTGTATTATTTTGATTTGTATTGACCTTCCATTGACTTGGACAAGACTTCCGTTGCCCTAGTGCCATTGGAGTCAATGTTAATTTCAATGTTGTGAGAGGTTCACTGTTACAGTATTTCTGATCTTGTATCAGTCCAAAATATTTGCATAGAAAAATTCTGTTGTATAAAAGGCATAAATGGTCTCTAATATCATGGTATTGCAAATTTTGTCCCCTGAATGCTAAATTTGATGACAATGAGTAACTCTACTTGCTGTAGTGACTAGTCATGGACTCAGTATGTGTTACATGGCTTTAAAACACAGCGTCTTGGAAGTGAAATCCTCTGAGTGAATATTTAAAGATCTTTTTTTGTCATCTGCTTTTTACTTGGTACAGCTAATTAAGTGATCGGTTGGGTCTAATTCTGATATTCTTTTTTTTCGTATACTTTCCACTTAGATCTAAATTCATGTGAGTTTGTAACAAGCAGTCTCATTATCTATTCCATCTAGGTCCCAGTGACAAATTCTTAAATTATCAATCAGTAATTAATTACCAGAAAATAGCTGTACCTCACCGAATTTGGTAAAATGTGTCTAGTTATAGAAGTATGTTAATTAAGAGATTCTTGTATATTACTTGATGCATTATAGCAGTCTAGAAGTGATATTCAGTCAAAATCCTGAGGGGACAAAGGAAGGCAAGTAGCAGAGTACAGATCCTGGACTTTCAGAGGACAGACTTCAGTGTAGGCAGGGATTTCTTTTGAGGGCGTGAGATCCTGTGTGAGGCAACTCTGAAAGGAAAAGGACCTCAAGAGAGCTGGCAGACCTCTATGGGCAACCTTCTGCAAGCACAACACTCCATTCTGATAACCCAGGAAAATAAGCAGACATACCAGGAGACCTGCTTGGTTTCACAGGGAACTCATGACTGAGCTCCAGAACAAACAGGACATACACAGGACGTGAAAGTGAAGACGGACAATAGAAATTTTGCCTCTCTGCCTCTTTCTTTAGGGTGAAGGTCCTTCTGCCTAAAGACACGAGGTTGAAGGAGGACAGGAACTTGCATGGAAAAAATCCCAGGAGGACAAAGCCAGGCCCTTTACTGAGGTGCACAGTGAGAGAACAAGAGACAGGCTTGTAAACTGAAATGGGGAAGGTTCTGCCTGGCTATTGTGACAAAAAAAAATAATCACCTGGGATAATTTAGCATTGGAGCAGATTGGCCAGAAATGTTGTGGAATCTCTCTCTGTGCAGGTTAAGACCTGGCTGGACAAAGCCTAAAGCAACCAGATCTGAATTCAGTGCTGACATTGCTCTGAGCAGGAGGAGGTTGGAACAGAAACTCCCAAGGTTCCTTCCTACGTGAATTATTCTGTGAATCTATAAAAATTTAATCGCAAGGATAAGATACAGGTATAAATATGAGCTTGATTTGTGGAATGCAGTACTTTCATTTCTTTAATCTTATGCCAGGGTAAAGGTATAAAAAAACCCTTCACAGGTATTACATTTGTGTCAGGTCAAGAAGTCTGTGTCAGTTTTTTAATATCAGCCAAAGATTACCAAAGACAAAAAGTTGATGAGCACTTTGCATAATTGAAAAGGCAAAAATTGCTCCTCAGAACTATTTTAAATAATTATTCGCAGTACCAGGCTTATTGGGCATGTTTTTACTTTCTGCTAATGAAAATTATTTGAACCATGAAAAGAGGTTCACCTTTAATCCCAAGTACTGATTCAAGGAAAAAAAAGAAAGCATTTTGTATGTATTATAGATTCATTAAACTATTCAGCACCCCTTGAAAACTGGAAAATTTCCTAGCAAGTGGAAAAAAAATATTTCTCACATGATGTAAATAGCACTTAATACCATAGTGAAGCACACCATTTTATATTCAGGAACAATGCTTCTGTTTTTGTTATGACGGTATGTGTTTTCAGTAAGAGAAAGTATTCATCCTCACCATCAAGTAAGTTAAAGAAGTGCCTGCATAAAACAAATACTTTCCACATCTTCCAGATTTAAAAATGACTGATTCGAAGCCAGAATCTACAGAACTGTTTTATTTGAATTTCTGCTTTCTGTGATGCAAATGTATATCAATTCCCTAGCCTTGTTACTAGTGCATTGTGGATTATTTATATGAACCCTCAAACACTGAACATTTCCAGCTTAGGGGCTGTGCATCTTACATGCTGCAGTGCTTGTGGACATACAGCTAGAGGACTCTGTTATGTCCACCTGATTACTGTCTCTGCTGTTCCATAATTAACATCATAGCAATTATATTTGTATTCTGTATATCTGAAGAACTTAAAGAATTTTTTTTTTTTATTGAGCAATGACAAAATCATTGTACAAAGAACCTGTTACAAAGTGGAATGAGTATATTGCCTTTAAAGGTGGAATTAAATATGGATCAGGCACAAGTATCTGGTTTCAAAAAAATACCTCAAATTATGAGCAACATTCTAAGCAGTCATAAATTCAGATTTATTTTTAAAGTTGTATTTGTGTAGTCATGAACATTCTATATAGTTTCCCTTGATAAATGGATTATTGTCCCGCAATTTCTTATAAACAAGTATGTTAGTTAATTTAGTTTGTTTATAGATTAAATGTGGTAGGTAACTGAAATTGATTCACCTTTTGTCTAAATATAATTCCAAAGAAAACAAAACAAAAAAAATGTTTTGTGCATTTTAACTTTATGGCTACAAACTTTTTAAATGGATGGAATATATAAAGGATGCCATATCTCTAGTCAGAAGTTGAAATACCTCAGAAAATTTCCTTATGCTACAGAATGAAAAAAGGAGACAGAAAACACAGTTTTTCCCCCAGACTTATCAAAAATTATAGCCAGTAGGCGGTCATGCTTTAACTTTAAAAAACATCCCTGAACTTTATGACTTTCTGCCTTTACCTTCCAGCAAGGTTTATTTTTGGTTCCTTTCCAACTGAAAAATGGACTATGAGATTCTCTTCAGGTTTAAAATAATTAGTAAACCCTTAGAATACTCATTATAAATAGATCAAAGCTTCAACCCAACTTCAATACAAAGGCAAGCCTTTAGATCAAACTTGAACTACCACCCATCCCACACACGTCCTGCTGATATCTTACTTTGGGTTCTGTTAAATTATTAACACCAAAATACTGAATAATTCATCATTTAAAGAAAAATAATAAAAAACTTCATTTAGACAACTTTTTAATCAATTACTTTTTCTCTTCTTTCTTTTTCAATCCGGAGTGCTTTTTTTGCTGTAAATGTAATGGCTCAATCCCTCATTTATAGGTGAAACTAAACTTAATTGGGAAGTCAAGAAAATGTAAGCAGGAGGCATTAGGCATTAATTGAAAAGGTAAAAATAAAGACATTTGCAATGATCAAACTCTCTTACTCTGCCAACAAGTACCTAGAATTCTTGGCAACACTCCTAGATGTCCAGTCGCCAGGGCGATTCAGAATTACTGTGATCAGGTATACTAACATGTCACATAAGAGTAATAGACAAAAGTGCCCCTTGATGTTACTGTCATCTACAATATCCAGTTGGATCTGAACAACAATATAAAAGAAGCTACCCTAGGAATCTGAATTTGGGAAAGAACTGTATAGCTTTTTATATATCAGAAAGTTCTCTTCTGTGCAAAGTCTATAGTTTGTCTGAATGAAAAACAGTAACAACTATATGTAAAATATTTTGCCAAACAATTTAAAAAATACATCAAGGCTGAATATAGCACAAAGAATTCAAAAGCAGCAAAGTATTTGAATCTCTGTGTCTTTAAAATTTTTGAACAATATGTGATATCAGAAGCATAATATTTAATGAGAACGAGCTCCAGTTTATAAAAATAATAGCAAAAAGGTACTTTATCAGTCAGCTGGCAGTTGAAATTGATGGCACTTCCCTTCATGGTCTCTTTACCATAAATGTTTCAGTATTCGTGCAGGTACACTCACCCTGCCTTACGTCTGGCTTGTGTGCTTAGGACTTACAAATCAGAGCAACCTCTTTGCTATCAAAGTAACAAATGCAATTATATGAAGAAAAGTCTAACACTACAGATTTAAGAGTTAGCATTTTCAATATGGAACAGCATGTTTAATTTAAGAAAAAAATCGAAAACTCTTAAAATCCTTATTTTTCTCTTATTCTTTTAAGTTTCTACCATAACTTGGAAACAGTTAAATAAATTATTGAGGGCTATTGAAACAAAATAACTTTTAACAGTGGTTTGTGGCAACAGCCTGTGTGCTGAATCAGAACATACTGTGTAGGTAATGATAAAAAGGTCTGCAGTATCACTAGAAAGCATTTATTAGTGAAAGTGGATAAGAAGTTCATAAAAGAAAATGCCCTTTCACAAGGCATTAGTTCAAATTATCAGTACATGTCAAAAAATAGGTTCACTCTGCATAAAAATGAACACACTGCAAGGGGCGCTTATTTTATCAACAAAAATGCATACTATGCTGAAACACTGGTACTACAAAGTAGAACTTAAATTCACACATTTTCTAATAATTTCTGTGATTTTATTGGGTAGGTTTCAGACCATTTCTGATTTGTGCATTGCCAATGTGAAAGTAGACAATAAAATCAAAATCCTGTTTCGCCAATATTTTCTTTTGACTTGGAGATACCTGTAGGTAGAATGGGCAAATTTTGCACTAAAATTTTATCTTCTAGATTTTTTTTTGTTATTTTTTTTCCTTTCTAAATTGCCAAAGATGTAATAATACAGAATTAGGAACTCCATAGTAACTCTTCTCCTGTCAGGACCAGAAAAAGCACATAGCTATTTTCACTTCATGTCCTTATTCAGGAATAAAGTTATTCATTGCACTCACTTTATATTCCCAGATTCTTCAGGCCAGAATCATGTATTTATGTTTGTACATCAACTTCAGCAATCAATCCCGATAACAACTTTTCAGTTCTCTATAATATAAATTCTAAACATCGAATATCTTTCATTTCCAAACATCTTATTTTACTCCAGTATTATTTATGTCAGAGAGAATATTTGCTATGCTGAGTCATTACTATCAGAAATAAATAAATAAAATAATTTAAATAATTTTAAAATACAGGTTATAGAATTTGTCTAAACAAAAAAAAAAAAAAACAAAACAAAACACGAACGTTTAGAAATATTTCTTTCCTCCTCATTTATTGGGTTTTTTTGTTCCTAAAGAAATGTTTACAGTGACTCCACAGGATTGAAAACTTAGAAATAATATAAAGAGAAGAACACGCAGCGAACAACAAAGATCCTCCTGCTTCTCCCAGATAAAAAACACAGCCATTCATGCTCCAGTCCTACAATCTCAGTAACTGTTTCTCAGTATTCTTCCAGTTTTATTCTTTCTACACTTGCTTGAATTCACCATATAGATTTAAACAGCTGTACAGTGTATAGTTCACAGTATATTACTGTATAGCAGCTCAGACTAAATAAGCAGATCTTTCTTTCGGCTTTTTGTCACTACCAGACTAAGATGCCTCTATTAATTCAAGTCCTCTGGTATAATGTGTCTGGCAAAATAAGGCACCAAATGTTTGCCACAAGTTAGAGAGCAGTGATGAAACCTGAAATAATTATTATTATCTGCTTCCCTAGAAACCGAAAAAGAAGTGAGGTTCTGGGACATTTTGCAGTTAGGTGGGTTGTAGTTGTAATGTATTTTAATTTAAATAGCAATGGGAATTTTTGCTACATCACACTTATGCAACTGAGGCCATATTCAGATTAACTGATAGTTTTAACAGAATATACAACTCCTTAAATTGAAGAGTAGCCTTAAAAAACAAAGTCTTGTTACCTAGATGGTTACATTTTATTTAGGAAACGTAATGCTAATTTTAGTTGATACTCAATGCAATTAATCTACTTTACACACATTTGCATGTATTCACATTCTTATTAAAGGTGTTTTTTCTGCAGAAAAATAAAATGCAAAAATTATGCAGCAGCTGAAGCAGAAGTCAAGCCAAAAAGTGTTTCCTCTGAGACATGAATAACTCATGGATTCTTATCCAACTCTTAGCTTTCAAACCAGCTTCATACAAACCTTTGGTCAATTTAAACATACAAGAATGTAGTTGCGTATGCCTCCATTAGCATTAACTGACAATTGAAAAGCAAAATACAGTTTTCTTATTTCTCATAAAACTTTGGGAATTTAACCACTCTTCCAGGATGGAAGCTTTGTAGGTAATTCTTCCAGTAATCTTAATGGGAATTCCATGCATCAAAATGTGCCTAAATAGAAAAATTTAGGAATATAGAGTTTTGGTTTAAAAGTTTATCATTTTTTTCATGTGCATTCAAATCAGCACAGTTAAGCATAAATTGAAAAGGAATTTAAAGTGATTACTTTGTTAGTGGCATATAAAAAGATATTCACGTGATAACGCAGAATCAGGCGGTACTGTGGAAGTAAGAGCTTTTCAAGGTCTGTTAAACTAACAAATGTGATTTCTTTTCTCTTTGATTTGCTTTGTAAAGAATACAAGATCATAACTTAGCTTATTGGATTCCATGCTTACTGAAACTGGATTGCACACTGGTTGCCAGTTCTACTAATCAGAAATGATCTGTCACATACTGCACTTCTAGGATCTCAGTACTCAGTGCTGAGTACTCAGTATTCTGGCTTTTTCCTTACATAATTTTCATGACAAAGTATTACAATTCGCTGCAGTCATACAGCAAAGGAGTAGTTCATACTAAACTGCAGGTAATAGGCTTCTGGAAGTTAATGTTACGCTAATTACTGTTAAAGACAGTTTAATTTCATATTTCATCAGGATGTAATTTCATTCAGCCAGTGTAAGTGCACTGGTATAAGAAGAGCGTAAATGGAAGGACAAGCAGACTACGTGTGTTCATTTCAAACTTTCTTTTCAGAGTACTAAAATGTATGTAAAGTGATGTTACTTCTCCAGAAGAGCTTGCTTTGGGGTGCCAGGCAAGTTGATATACAAATATTTTTATGAAACTTTTTTTTTTTTTTTTGCTGTTCTTTGTTTGGTAGTACCATTGTTGAATTCTTGTTGGTTTTATGCTGGTTTTGGTAGTTCAGTTACTGATGCTTGTAACTGGCATGTTTCTTCTAGGCAGCAGCAAAAGCAGTACTTTATACAAGCCCTGGTAGATAATTTTGGTTAATTTTCTTCCTCCTTTCTATTTTTGGAAACATATTTAGGTGATAGGAACAAACACTGAAAAAATGGATAAACAGCAAATGAATTTTTGTTATGCAAAAAGAATCTATACCATTTTCTCCATCAATTTCAAGTTATAACAGCAATGAAGACTTCATTGCAGGTATTCTTGGCAATTAATAGCTTGATTACTGCAAGCTAGCAGTTTCTTTCAGTCTCTCATTAATCCCTGAAATACTTTATGCTCAATCACTGTTGTTTAAACAAATACGCATTTTGATTGAATGCCATATTGTGCCACGTTGTTGAATGCCCACAGGTACTGATGTGTGACTTCAGATTCTGGCTTTTCACAGTTTTCCTTATCTCCCATTTAATTTTCTTAGTTGCTGACTTTCGTTGTTGTCTTTCTTTTAAAAAAACTTCTTTTTTCAGTTCAAAGTGCCTATAGAGGGAAATTTCATTCTCACAATTGAAAAGAAAATTGGTTTTAAAAAGAAATCTCTCTTATATATGTGTAGGTATGTATCTGTAGATCACACAAAGATAATTGGAATCCATGAATATAGACATTTACAACAAAATGTAGACTCAGTTTTAACTAAAATGGCAACAATACAGATATTAAAGAGTGAAGCTAAAGCAGGTGAACTCACATATAGTATCAGAAGCAATACCAAATCTTTTTGTGAATAATTCACATTTTCACTATGAGAGTCTGTTCACATGACAAGAAACACATAGTGTAGCTAACCTTTAATACCGCAGCACTAAATATTTGCATTTAAAGTTGAAAGAACAAAGCGATGTATCATTCTGGGAATGTGCTGGAGTTTTGAAATCTTCAGTAGTTTATCAATTCTTGCCTGGCAAGAGGAATTTTTATATTTGTCTACTTGCAAAGGGGAAAATAGACAATAGAAGTTCTGAGGTGTGTGAGAAAATTATTATTTGCGACAAAACTGTGTCCCTTTCCCACACTCTTTATAAGATTTAAATAGTCTGTAAGTACATATGTTAAAGGACTATATAATGGGGTGATTATAGTAGCAAGGTTCAAGATTGTTAAGATCTACAAGATCTCTTCCAGTCTTCACCTAGTCATTTTAAGAGTAAGACTAGATGTGATAAATAATCCCGTTAACCATCAGATAAGGTTGGACCAGATGATCCTTGAGGTCCCTTCCAACCTGGTATTCTATGATTCTGTGGTAAGTAAGATGATTCAGATATATATGTAACATATGTAGCAAACAGTATACTGCTAATAAGAGTTGCATCCTATGGTAGCCTACACCTACGGTACAGTAAGACCCAGCAAAGCAGCTCATTATCACAACAGGGAGGCTGAAACTCACGTGTCATTCATATAAAAAAAAACCAAAGCACTGCAGCAGTGTGGTAAAAATAGCACTGATTAAGATATACCAATGCAGAATGACAAAGTATTGCACAATTTGCTTCCTCTGGATTTGTTTCCTTTTTAATCACGATCCAACATTGTATTATGCAGTAAAATTAAGTTTAACAACCTTGCAAACATAACACATATCTAATAGCATTCTGCTTAGATTTTCCCACTGGGACATCACAGAAAGTCACTGAATCATGCACGTTGGAAGGGTCCTTGAAAGGCCTGTAGTCCAGTCTCCTGCACAGCTACGTGTCAGTGCTGAATTCAGACCAGGTTGCTTCAGGCTTTGCCCAGTTGGATCTTGAAAACCTCTAAGGACAAGAGGTTTTACAGTGTTTCTGGGCAACCTGCTTCACTGTCTTTATTATGATAGTGGTAAATATACATTTCAGAAGTGAACAGAAATAAGTAATGAATGACTTACATTAAAATTTGAGTATTGTTTTGAGCAATTAGTTGGGATTTTTCCCCTCATAGGGGTTCAAAGACTCATTTAGTCTTTTACACATACACGTTTCAGAACCACACAGTCATGCTGGTAAGCAGCAGTTGAGAACGATGACCACCAAAAAAAATGGTTAGTGATTACATATGGGTGACACTTACGCAATCATTATACTGGTCGCCAGGTTGAGCAACAATCTGTATGCATACTTAATATGCCGACACCTTATAAATAGCTAATAAATGATTAAATGAAATTGCTGTTTTCATAATGAATTAGTACAAAATCTGTTGTACATAATGTTTGGAATATTTAAATGGTTTAACATACTCCAGTTATAAGTACTCTGCAGCTGGCTGTTACAACACAGATTCATCACTTAAGTATTTTTAAATTGTTTATATGTGTCATTACAATATGCCAGAACTTGTATAATTATTTTTTTTTTTTAATCATTTGTAATTACTGGGGTCAATCCACAGGCCAATTCTCTCAGGGAAGAAAAAACAACAACCACCATTGGTTCCCTCCTTAGGCAGAATGGAACAGAGCAGAAATGGGGGCTTGATGTGCATCACACTTGAATATAAACTGCAACAGCTGCTGCATTTGATCGAGACAAAATTTCTTTACCCAGATCTCATTCTGGGAAGCAAAATGCCATTTTTTCTAAATCAGCTGTGAAGCTGAGCCTGGTTACATAATGTACACTCTTCCCAAGTTTCCAGCATGCTGTATTTGCCCAAGAGAGACTTGGATCATGTACAAATTTTGTTCTGAATCTCCAGTAATTCTCCCACAAATTTCCAGTGCCTATGGAGTTACAATGTGTTCAGTGCTACAGACCAATGTTGCAAACACCTGAAAGGTAAAGGGAAAATTTTGGCGGCTCCAAGATCATTCTTTTCCAAGCTGAGGGACGGTTCCATACGCATCTGTGTCATTCAGCCTCTGAATGCTTTAAAACCTTACACTAGGCATTGCTCCTCTTACTCCATGAAGAGGACATTATGGAAGATCGTAATCAAAATATATTTTTGATCTTTCATATTGAATCTGTGAGCAAAATGTACACATCTATGTTCTGTTGCAATCAATCTGTTAGAATCTGCACAGAACACAAGATACTGTATGCTCTGGAAGTGTGTCATTTGCTATCTGAACCAACAGATGAAGAGAAGTGAAACACTGGTCTTATCAGGGGAGGTACTATTTATGTCATACTGATAATTGACACACTAATCAGAACTGTAAAACCCTGAAAAAGAAAAGAATAAACTGTATCTTAACATCATACTAAAAATCTTATTTTTATAGAAATGCTCTGCAACTATTGAAAAAGTATTGCTGGCAGTCCAAATCAGTCCCTACCTAAAGCAATAGTTTATACACCTGGGAACAGATAAATTTCTAATGAAAATAAATGCACAGAGTTAAATGGTATTTTACCAACTCTGTGGACAACAACATGTATATAGTATTTACAATACTGTCTTTCTAGGTGCACCGAACCATGAAAAATGTGCATTATTTTACATGGATACAATTTCACACACAAATTGTCATCACTCTGGTTCTTCAGCCATAATTAGAGTGAGATAAGTTTACTTAGGGTTGAGTTGAGTCTCTGTGAATTTTATACCTATCTCCCTCTTTCTACAGTTTCAACACATTTTGCCTTGAAAAAAAAGTTAGAAGGGTAGTAGTGTCTTCTGTTCTGCTGAAACTTGCATCTCATTTCCCTTCAGCAAATTTCCACACCAGTCACAGGACACCATTTATCTTATAGTTCCCTTGCTACTTTTAAAATAAAGACGTACCAATGAGAAATACATGAATATTCAGTGAGCTGAATATTGAGGAAACTGTAAACTTGTACTATATTAAAAATAAGTCTCTTTTGTTGAATTACCATGCACTCCCTTTACATAAATGAAATTGAATGGGGTTGTGTTAGGGCAACCTTTCCTGAAGCTCTTTAACGGTAGGATTCATAGCCTATAAAATTGCAAACATGTCATATAGCTATTAAACAAACCTTTGATCTTAAGGCATGTTGATGTCACTGGGTAGGATTTTGTAGACTTTAAGCCTCCCAAGGAGAATTTTTTCCCCCTTTGAATTTTATACACAGCAAATACTGCAAGGGATGCACTTCTGCACCCCTCACATAACTTTTCTCTATAGTAAAAGCCCAGTAGTCTTCTGTGTCAGAATAACTACTGCTATCTTATGCTTAGGTGAAAGTATTCCATTTGTCCCAAAACACGAATAAACCCTTTGACGTTGCCATAAGCAGACCATCAATCAAAATCAGACTGAATCGTAACACCAGCTTCCCCAAAAACTTAGTTTCAAAAAAAAAAGAACTAATTTGACTACTTCCATGGTTCCTCTGTTCAAGCATTGAAGCTGTTCAACTCTGCACTTTTGCTTTTCCCCATTAAACACTCTGCATTAGAACCATGCATTTTATCTGAACAGTTTAGCATTTTCCTTCAGCACTTGGGTGCTTCTCCATGAGAATTTAATGTTTCGCCTTGGTTCTTGTTCTCTGCTAGCTTGGCAAAACATCTCAGGCTTTTTGATATTTTTCTCAGTGCTTCAGTGTCTTGCCTCAAAGCTTC
>NW_009647735.1:3568314-3569375 GCF_000708025.1 Charadrius vociferus | reverse complement strand
TTGCCTTGGTATCGCAGCATATTCATCTCTGCACTTTGGTGTTCCAACCATGTGCTTCCACAACCATGTCTTCACGTCTAGGAAATTTTCTTCTAGGACTCTGCTCTAATTCTTTCCTACATAGGTGGTTCTTTTCAGATCCATTATAAATTTACCAGGCTTAAGGCAGGGTTTGACATATCTTAGATAGCAGCGTAACACAGTGCTCCTAGGTAACACAATGTACTCTCCTCCATCCCTCCTCCCCACCCAAAACAAAATGAGCAAAAATTAATTAATGAATCATCAGCAGCTCCTGACACAGAAAGTTAATGTAGTGAGATTTGCCCAGTTTGTTTTCTTTTTCTTATTCTGATACACCAGAAACCCCTGGGAAGAAATTCTCATGAGAATTTTGTTGCTCCTGGTTGGGTAGACTTGTCAAGTGGTACTGTCACCAATTCTACTGGTGTAGTACTGTTGTTACTACTATTATTATTTTATGCCTACTTGGAACTTTTTCACTCTCCTTCCAATCATATCATAGGATGTTTTTCTGCATTTTCAGTCAGAAAACCCTAATAAGAGAACAATAGCAAGCTTCAGTTTCTTCTCAGTATATTTCTCACAGCCTGATGTTTCCTGGTGTTAGAGATTTCTTTTGCAAAGAAATGATCACATAGACTTCCAAATTTCAATATACTAACTCTTCCTGGATCAGTGTCAAGTTCCTACTGATTGTTTCATGACAAAAATAGACTAATAAGGATTCATTTACCAACCTTTTTCCAAAGTTGGCCACTTCACTGAGCAGTACATGCAGAAGTTAATACATTAAACGTTCTCAAAGCAAAGCAAGCAGCTCTTAAACACTGAAAATATTTTGTTTCATTAAATACACCAAGCTGAATTTTTATCTATGTCTGAAAAACAGAGATACTGTAACTTTGAGTGACATATGATAGATGCAATCCATGTTTTTTATAAGTCAGCACAGCCCAACAGACATCAATCAAGATGTGCACATTTATATAGCTGTAAAAAAGTCTTATACATATATGAATGTTTACACTAGATACTGT
>NW_009647735.1:3550489-3568265 GCF_000708025.1 Charadrius vociferus | reverse complement strand
CCTATAAATAGTTCTTCAGAAAAACAGTGGCAGGTTTGGGTTTGGTTTTTCCCCCTCATCTCAGTGATCTATTTGTTAGAGTTCTTTCAGTAACAGGCTGGTCAGTAAGATGACAGAATTACATCAAGACCTCATCACAAGCCATCCAACTTTTAAATCTTATTCTTCAGTAAGTGCTGGGCAGGAGAAGGAAAAAAACCAAACAAGCAATGAACAACATTCTTATTAGAGTCCTCATCATGTCCCGAAAGCAGCAGGGTTTTGAGATAATGGCAACATGCAGCTATTTCAACTTGTTAACCTTAACACTGGGCTCTGAGAGCCAAACTCTCTGTGCACTTGCTGGCATTTTTCCTAAAATCTTGCAAGCCCAAGTGAAGGAAACAGTCACAAGATTTCAGATGATCTTTTGGAACCTACTGCTTTCATAACAAGAAATGTTCCTTTTAGGGCACATATCTGTCGAAAAGTAGGAGTCAGTGGGAGACAAACAGGCACAGGAAGGTAGTAGTGGATAGTGGATATGTGAAAATTGGCAAAACGCTTTCCAGTCATCTAGAGAAATGACAGTCCAAATGTAAACACATGTAAAAAGGAAACGTAAAGAACGTAAGATCTAACACATTGCAACAGTGATGTTTAAGACATACTCAAACACAATGCCACTAGAAAACATGTCAGAAGACCTTTCTGTTAATCTTCCACCAGCAGGCTGCATCACAAAAATGATTCTGCATGAATGAGTACAGTCCTTTATGTTTTGTGATATTTCAGTCTTAAGCTAGAGTAGACTTGATGTCCTTATTCTTGTCTTGATTTACTTTCATTGTCACACTGTTACAAATGCCATGACTGAAGTCTGCTCAAGAGGATTCTGCACATGAGGATTTCAGGTCAGAGATAAATTTTACTGGGACTGCTTCATGAAGAAGCTTGCTCAAAACCTGAAAGCCCAATGTTTAGCTCAGACCAAGGACATAAATTATGATTTTTATGACCACAGCGCATTCATGCATATACATAAGAAACACACACATAGGCTTTTAATAATAATAATAAAAAAATACACACACGTATATCTTGAAAAAAGTACTCAGTGGCAGGTAATCTTTACAAAATATTAAGAAAACTCAGCAGAAGTATCAGTCCTCTTAGTATCACAGTGATTTTAGTTTGGAGTCCTGAATATTTCCAGTATGACAAGAAGACCAGAGTCAGAGTCATGTACTGAACTGGTAAAATCATGTTGTGAATGGCAGTGTCAGCTGAAATACATACTATTCATAATGATGAGGCACTGTGAATACAGCAGTTTGTTATGCTTATTATTTGCAAAGAAGGGTGTGACCTCTTGGAAAGCTGAATGAATGCGAAAGTACTGTTGTTATGTTCAACAGATGCGGTTAGGACACAGTTCACGTTTTGTTGCTATCCAAGTTTTCAGTACATTTGTGCTTCATTGAAGAGTTACACCAACAAAACAAAACTAATGCCAAAATTCCCCCGAACTACAAATAAACTGTCTTCTTCATGGTAGATCTAGAGCTTTCTGAAGAAGCAGGAGATATTAACTACAAGAAAACATTCAGAGGAATCTTAGATGACCAATTTAAAAGTTTGAAGCAGCAATTTTGGTGCATTAGTTTAGAAATATTTATCTGTATTTTATCTTTTAGCAGTATATTCAAAACTGTTCCCTTCACTGCATCTGTAATACTTCAGATGAAAAAAAAAAACAAGGATGAAACACTGTTTCATCACAAATTACAAGTTTTTACCACCGTTCTGCTGGTTCAGTCAAGCTTGAGTGAGCAATCAAGGGTATGAAATGCCGCATGGAAAGGCAAGCCTTTTAGCAGTCCTCTGTTGTCACTTTTTGATCTCCCAAAAAAGTAACTCGCCAAAGGATTGAGCTGGGGTTTTTTGTAATTTATTTATTTAATCTACAGACCTTCTATTAATTCATTTTCATTTCATTTAGAAAATCAGATTTTCAACATAAGGCCCTCCAAGTTGATTAACTATGCAGTAAGGATTTTTTCTTCCACTCTAATGCTTTTTCTAATCTAGAAATGAAGGAAATATTAGTCTCAGGCTTCTTCTCTTCAAATTCAGACCAGTGCTGTCTTACCTATAAAATTCTCCAAACAAAATAGTGAAACTGCTTCTCATCTTGCAAACAGACTTACTTTTAATTGTACTTTCTATTTCATTACATAATGCAGCAGTACAGAACATTTAAAGAGAAACAGCTTTTTGGTTTGTAAATCATCTTTGGGGTTTCTGTTTCATAAGAAATGTACAGATAACTCACATTCATCTTCTCTTTAATGACTACTCCCTGTAGAATGTTTACAGCTTTTTTAACCTGTAAATCTGATGAATCTCTCAAGAGATTCATTAAAAACTTGAACAGGATTTTTTTTGCTTACAACAAACAATACTCTGGTAGTACCTTCTAATAATGAACACATTCCAAGGGAAATTGAAAATCTGTGTTTTCCCTATGGTTATACAGCCCATACATATTATCTATGATAGTAACTATACATTTAAATTACACTATCTTGCTTAGCTATGATTGCAATGAAGTATCTTTTGAGATTTTTTTTAATGGTGATTCAAATAAGGGAAGAATCAAAACAATTATCAGTGTTCTGAGTTTGTGGATACCGTCTTATATTTGCGTGACTCTATTTTCTTATAGTGGCACCAATGCAAAAACAAACAGAATCTGTTCATATATACGTGCCTTGTTCAGAACATTTAGTATGAAGTTTTTACAATGAACACTTGTACTATCTTAATAGAGACAGCCTGGATTAGCACTAGAAAAGTACAAGTAGCTCATTTTATATCCAAAGCTGACCATATATGGTTCTACGTCCTATTCCTAATCATCAGTCAAGGAATAGTTTTGCTGAATTATCACCAGTTCACACTGGTTCATCAGGGCATTTCTTTTACTAAGATTTGTCCCATACAATAGCCCATCCCTGAATACAAGATGGAAAAAAGTCATCAGTAAATGTTCCCAGTCGATGGCAAAAATAGAAAACCTAAATGATAAAGAGTAACTGAAAACCAGTTCATCCCCTCCTCCACACAGTGGAAAAAAATGGCAAAAATTATTTTCTGCTGGAGATGACTAATTATATTGACATTTTTATATTCAGCACCATCAGGGTTAATCATCTCAAAGCAAGCCTAAGCCCCATGTCTAAAATACGTGGTAACAAGCACAGAGCGCATGTTGCCGATCTCTTTCTATGGCATACAGTATTTCTATAGAATATTCTGCATATTTAGCAAATTCTACGGCATACTGTAGATCAGCACTTTTATTATTAAATTTCCTAGTGATGGAGAAACAGTCCCTATGCAGGGTACCTCCTGGAACTCAGGGAAACTTTGATTTAGCTTCTTGGCCTACCAAAGATTTCCCTGTATACCATCTGTTCTTTTCGTTTATTTAAAATCCACATCTGCAAGGTTCTGAAAATATCAGACTGAGGGCGTCTAATGGTACAAATGCAATACAGTCTTTTACATGCATTCCTGTAAGCCTGGGCAGGCTTGCGAGGAGGGCCTGTGCAAACCTCATGAAGTTCAAAAAAGCCAAGTGCAAGGTCCTGCATGTGGGCAGGGGCAATCCCATGCAAAATACAGGCTGGGCGGAGAATGGATTGAGAGCAGCCCTGAGGAGAAGGACTCAGAGGTGTTGGTGAATGAGAAGCTCAATGGAGCCGGCAATGTGCACTTGCAGCCCAGAAAGCCAACCATATCCTGGGCTGCATCAAAAGAAGTGTGGCCAGCATGTCAAGGGAGGTGATTCTGCCCCTCTACTCCGCTCTGGTGAGACCCCACCTGGAATATTGTGTGCAGCTCTGGTGCCTCCAACATAAGAAGTGACATTGGCCCATTGGAGCGGATCCAGAGGAGGCCACGAAGATGTTCAGAGAGCTGGAGCACCTCTCTTATGAAGACAGGCTGAGAGAGTTGGGGTTGTTGAGACTGGAGAAGAGAAGACTCCAGGGGGACCTTACGGCGGCCTTCCAGTATCTGAAGGGCACCTACAAGAAAGCTGGAGAGGGACTTTTTACAAGGGCATGTAGGGATAGGATGAGGCATGATAGCTTCAAACTGGAAGAAGGGAGATTTAGAATAGACATTAGGGAAAATTTTTGCACTCTGAGGGTGGTAAGACACCAGCACAGGTTGCCCAGGGAAGTTGCAGATGCCCCATCCCTGGAGGTGTTCAAGGCCAGGCTGGATGGGGCTTTGAGCAACCTGGTCTAGTGGAAGGTGTCCCTGCCTGTGGCAGGAGGGTTGGAACTAGATGATCTTTAAGGTCCCTTCCAACCTAAACCCTTTGTGATTCTATGATTCTGTGATTAAGAGAAACAAATAATTAGAATAAAAAGCTTTCCTCAATGTACTCTGAAGGCAACAGTCCATCATTGTAGAACAACTACGTCTAATGACCAAGCAACTACAAATAAACTGCAAACAGTGAAGAATTACTGAAATATTTAAGTAACACCTAAGTATTTTTCAAAGGAAGGAAAAGGTCCTTGTTGAGACAGCAGAAAGAAAATGGGTAGTAAAATGGTACAGCAAGAGTCAGGGATGGAAAATAGTGAATGAGTACATTCAGTATTCTGCTGAGCTTTCAGTTAAAATTGACCCAAAATAAAGCAACACAAACCCATGGAAGTAATTTTTAACCTAAATTTCAGTTAAATTTAGTATGGGGAGTATTGTGACCTGGACGAGGGGATCGAGTGCACCCTTAGTAAGTTTGCAGAAGACACCAAGTTAGGTGGGAGTGTTGATCGGCTCAAGGGTAGGAAGGCTCTACAGAGGGATCTGGCCAGGTTGGATCGAAGGGCTGAGGTCAATGGTATGAGGTTCAACAAGGCCAAGTGCCGGGTCCTGCTCTTGGGTCACAACAACCCCATGCAGCGCTACAGGCTTGGGGAGGAGTGGCTGGAAAGCTGCCCGGCAGAGAAGGACCTGGGGGTGTTGGTCGACAGCCAGCTGAATATGAGCCAGCAGTGTGCCCAAGTGGCCAAGAAGGCCAACGGCATCCTGGCCTGTATCAGAAATAATGCAGCAAGCAGGACTAGGGCACTTGTGAGGCCCCACCTGGAGTGCTGTGTTCAGTTTTGGGCCCCTCACTACAAGAAAGACATTGAGGTGTTAGAGCGTGTCCAGAGAAGGACAACCAAGCTGGTGAGGGGTCTGGAGCACAAGTCTTCTGAGGAGCGGCTGAGGGAACTGGGGGTGTTCAGCCTGGAGAAAAGGAAGCTGAGGGGAGACCTTATTGCTCTCTCCAGCTGCCTGAAAGGAGGTTGTAGCGAGGTGGGGTCAGTCGCTTCTCCCAAGTAACAGGTGATAGGACAAGAGGAAATGGCCTCAAGGGAGGTTTAGGATGGATATTAGGAAAAATCTCTTAATGGAAAGGGTTATCAAGCATTGGAACAGGCTGCCCAGGGACGTGATGGAGTCACCATCCCTGGAGGTATTTAAAAGACGTGTAGATGCGGTACTGAGGGACATGGTTTAGTGGTGGTTTTGGCAGTGCTGGGGGAATGGTTGGACTCAATGATCTTAAAGGTCTTTTCCAGCCTTAATGATTCTATGATTCTGTGATCCTTTTAGACATTTTAAAAAAACATACCAATGACATCATGTTACACAGACAGCATGGAAAATAAATAAAAGCACCTGAAATGAAGAAATAGTCTAATCTAGCTTTAACAACAACAACAAATCATGAAATGCTAGTTCGGACTCAGGCATCTTCATCACTCCATTCCAGTGCATAATTTTTGTTTGACTGCCAGCTTTGACAAATAATTCCATGATGAAACAAAGAATAAATCAGAGCTTGTGTAACAGTAAAGATCCTTTTTAGAAAATTTTGAAGAACCTTGGTTTCTTTTACAGTGGTCTTCTCTTATATTTAATGAAAGAAATTAAATTTCTGTCGATAAAAATGTTGTCTATTCTCAACTTTATCTTATTCTCTTTTCCATACAGTCCATACATTGTTAAGTCTTTCTCTAAAAAATGCATTTCCTGCATTTTTGTAGTGAACCTGTCAGTCAACGTCCAGACACTCTTGTACTAAAGAGCACTAAACCATGAACATGAAGCATCAACAGAACACTCTTCACAAATACAAACAAAATTACACTCCACCTAATATGTCCACTCCAGAAAACCCTCAGGAAAAACTGAATTAACAAGTTTGTCTTACAGCTCTGAATGTCAACTAACTTAGGTCTTGCAGGACTAAGGGAAAAGAATCAGTCTCAAGTTTTCTTGCCCTCAGCTCAGTTTATAAAGCTGAGGCTTCTGCTTTCCAGTTGGTTTTTACAGAACAAAAACGTACAGCAGCTCTTCCTCAGAAAGAGAAATGAAACTAAAAAGTGTTTCATAGATCAAAAGTAGTACTTTAAACTGTATTCAGAACAGCACTGTAGAAAGACAGTGAATAGACGATGTGTTGAAGTGGAGGCCTGTCTATATAACCTCAGTTCAAGGAGGCCTCCCAAAATTAGACTAAATATCACACACTGAGACAGGAATAACAAACAATGTCGAGATCCAAATGCAAGAACGACAGTAACAGCTCTCTTCTCTTCACTAGTAGGTTCTTTTTCCTGTCCTGTTCCTCACTTTACTACTCCTTGAACCAGACCAGCAAGGACATAGCAAGCTCCTGAATTTGAGGAAAAAAATCACAATCAAGACTAAGAGAAAAGCTATGACCTGTATAGAGGAGTCAGTGTCTTTTTCGTAGAGCCACAGAGAAGTTCAGACTGGAAGACACCTCTGGAGATGCTGTCTAGCCAAACTTGCTTAAAGCTTCTAAGTCACATTAGGTTGCTTAGGGCCTTAGGTCAAGCTTTCAAAATTTCCAAGGATTCTTCTGAATATTAAGTGAATATTTTTGTAGTATGCACAAAGGAGAAACCACTTCAAGTATTTCTTTTGGTTTACCACCAAGATTATCTTACGTGCTTGCAGCTTCAAATAATTCACACTTTTTATCACCAGGAAACTCAGATGAATACACAGTTTTGGTTTGGGAAAATAGAAAATGGCAAAGGATCTAGTGCAAATTAGCATGCGTAGCCCAGCCTAAAATCACACTGATGTCAAGGACATCGGGCAACTCTTCATATTGACAGAAACACATAAGTACACCTAGGGCTCCCTTTTACAGGGTCCTTCATAAAACTGATAGGCTCTCCAAAATCTGAGAAAGAAATTAGCTGTTGCCAGCCCACAAAGGATTTGACATGTTTCTCCCTCCAGAACAGTTATGGCGGAGGTTGTAAGAACTACGTCAGTCAAAGCTTTATGTATTAAAAGAAAAGGAAAGGAGGAAAATCTGCTGTATCTGTGGTTCACAAAATGATAGACGGCATCCTTAATCTGTTCTTAGGGATCACAAAATATTCTATTAAAAATGATAATTCCCTCAGCTATCAGACTAGGAAATATCTGGGCATATCTAACTTTTGTGAGGCTCATCAGCAAGTATTTTACTACCATAGTAACTTACTGAAGCTGTTTCCAAGAGTATTTTGAAATTTCATCATTTCAACTTCACTGTCCCTTAAAGGTGCCCTACACTTTGTCTGTCTTCCCCATCAGATATAGTTGCAATGTCACAGTGCTACATATTTATTATATAGACTATAACTACATATACAGCAGTTAAAGAGATGCTCTGACCAAGTTACTGCTTTAATCACTGAAACATCCCAAATTTTTCACAAAGTAGTTTCTGTTGGTTGATTAATGTCTCCATCAACCACGGTCTCGCAGTTCAGCGAAGTGATGACTTTTGCCTCAGCAATGACTAAATCAAGACATACATCCAATACTCTGAAGTGACTGAATTTTCAGAATTTAGTTAATCTTGCAATTGCCATACTATACCACCTGCCAACCTCATCTAAGTCACTTACTCTAAACCTTTTTCCAATGATTTCTTTCAAGCTTTTTTAGCGTTTATAATACAATAAAACCTAAAAGTACCGTACTTGCCAAAATGAATTACATATAAAGAACTGAGATTGTACACGTTTTTTGCAGCCTGATGTTGCACTGGCTTTGATTCAGACATTATTTTTTAAATACTCATTTTTGTTAAGTGCAGTACAACAAAAATACAAAAATTGACATGAAGGGGACTCAACAAATGGCACTTACATGACGCCAGATTAAGCTTTCATCTGACTTAACAGGAAAATATTCTGTGTTTTTATATTTTCCCCTTGACATTAAACAATAACCAACACCTGAAACCTACTTTAAGTTAGCAAGATAAAAAAGTATCTAAAGAAAGCAGCTACTGAAAAATTGTGTAACAGTATATGACGCTAAGCAGTCCCAAACAGCAGTAATATTTTGTTAATTAAGATTTTGTGGTAATTTAAAAGTACCCTACACAGCAATTCCAAAGAGCACTACTCAAAACAGAATCGGAGCCAGATTCCGTTCATAGTGTTAGAAACGTCTTACTGAATTTGAGCTGTGTAATGCAATACAATCACAAAAAAGACTGTCCTATCACAGGAAATTTACCAGCATATTTACCTTTTTCTCCAACTGAATGGATAGTACCATGGATTTCAGGTTTAGTCCACCATTCTATAATGAATAAAATTTAACAATTTTTGTCATAAATTGAGGCAAATTTCAGTCAATTCTTCTTTTTTTTACTAAACTCTTCCTCCAGTATTTTTACTTCTGTTTATTGTTGCAGTTTGTCTGACTGGATTTTAAAGTTTAGATGAACAGAAAGTAAAAAGGATCTCTTTTCCTGACTGGAGTTCATGCTCTATTTCATTGTCTTCAAATAAAGCGGGATCTTTTTCCAGTGCCAAAGGTTCAACTCAGTAACTGTTCAGGCTGGTTGATGCTTAACCATATCTGTTTGATGAGCCACAAAATACAGAATGTTAAATTAGAAGTAATAGCCCCAAACTCAACCCCCATCATGATACTGTACAGCCTTACGGTAATAGATTAATTTCTCTGACAGCTTTTCTAATTCTTCTGCTCTTCCTCTATATTTAAGTATTTAAAATCTGCTTGAATAGAATAAAATTGATAAAAAGAACATTCCTTTAAAAAGTTTATTTTGTGCAACTCTGATAAAGACTGCAAGTTTTTAGCTTAAGTTTACAGTTTGCTTTTAGGTTTTTGATAGAATAATTGTCCTGGAGTTCCACCCTATTTTGAATATTGGATGTGACTAGTTTTGATATCCCTAATGTTCAAAGAAATGGAAGAAAACATGGATGAGGTACAAACTGTTACTGTAACCAGTCTTTAACAAAAATGGTACTGGTTTTGAAAACACTGAAAAGATTTCTGAAAGCAGGCAAGCTTCGGGCTCTTTCAGAGTCTGCCTCATTTTGAAAATGGGACTTGTACACCCAAGATGGAAGTCCTTTTGAAAATGTTAGTCTTGCCTCAGTTCCATGGTAAAAATCATTGGTTTACTGCTTTTCAACCCCAATTAACAAAGTTAATTCAAAGGCACATTGTTTTCAAAGAACCTAAAGAAACTGCGTTTCTGTATCATTGAAGAGGAACATGAATTCTTTATTATTTTATACTTGTTTCCTTGTTGGCGTATAAAGGAGGCAGGGGTTATTAACAAGCTTTCACCTACATGTTAAAATGACACTTCTATTTCTATTAGAAAATATCCTTTCACTCAGTATTATGCTCTAATAAACAAATCGGTCAAAGTTAAAAAGGGAGAAAGAGTGGGCACCATGCGAATTCAATTTTCTTTGTTTTCAGGGACAGGAGAAGTAAGCAGGAATTTTTTAAACCTTCCATTAAAATATTCCAAAGTGACACAGGCAACGCCCGAACTCTTTAGAGAGTCATTGGTATTTAGTCACCAAGAGTCTCTCTTCCTTTAGCACACAAGCTTCAGATTGTTCAGTGATGCTCATGGCTGAATACGGGCTGAGGGCTGCAGCCAGAAGAGACCACAGGTTCATTCCTCATCATCAGACTATCCGTGTTCGACACATCCGAACATTATTCCTCAGTGACCAAAACAACAGGGTCTGACCACATGCACACGTGATACATTTCTTTGACACAGATTATTAACGTCTTTGCTTTCTGACTCACATTCACGTTTTTCAAGTGCTCAATGTTTTTTTCTGCTATGCCAAAGGTCTTTTCCCCCCTATTGTACCTTGAAAGACCTTGAGTTAATGTTCTGTGAACTCAAACATCCTTTGTATTATGCTTTAGGGTACTTTCAGAGCAGTTCTTGAAAATAGTTTTCTTTGTGTTTGTAGATAAAGCTAAACTGTGAAAGACAAACTAACTGATATTTGACTGAACATATTGTCAAAAAATAAATATAGCTGACGACCCACAATTCTGTAGCCTTTTGAAGAGGTATTTTAAAGAAATTTTTTGTTAAGAAAGCGTGGTTTATGGTGTTCTAGACTTACTGTCTTTTTAATGAGCTTATGTATGAAAAACAAGAGGGTGTGGGAATAATATGTGAATACCAAAAATGCTAGAATAGTTCCATTTTGTAGTCATCATTATTCCAGATGGATTATACAATTAAAAGATACTTATTTTCCAGTATCTAAGGTCCCTTCTATAACTTTCATTCCTCAGGTTTAACTAATGTCATAATCAGTTATACATGTACACATACATGATTCTTTTTCCCTCAAGTTTATGGCAGAATCATAGAAGATAAAGGAGCAATACCTGTGACTTCAGCTGCTATTTTGCCAGAGGAGAAGGCCATTCTCAATCATCTTATAAAACTATAACAAACGAACTAGGACAAACAACCCCTTGATTTACTGCATATCCAGTTTTCTTTAATAAGTCATAAAATTACAGATGTCCTGGCCATGAATTTTAAAAAGAATTCTCTGATAATTAGACATGAATGTACCCTTGTCTGATGAGCACTTCACTGATCTCCTGTAGTAGAGTCCCAATTACAGGAAACTATTATGAAACCCTTAGCTGGAATCCATTCCTTTGGGTAAGGTCTCACATGCAGACAAGGCAGGGAGATGAACAGAAAATGAATTGTATGCATTTCATTCCCAATTTTCATCCCCAAAATCATTACTGTGTTGCATTGTATTCTAGATCTTAATTTACAACGCATTGCCACGTACATTTTCCAAGGGTCCATTAAATGCCTGACAAAGTAAAGCCATTACTCCGTTTAATGATAGCTTTAGTTTCGTGCCTTCTATCTTGCATATATTTATAAGTTACTGGTAGCAACTATAATCTGAACAAACTACTGCAGTGAGGTCCCAAATTATTTGAGTCCAGAGTTAAACATGCACATTACAGTTCCTATTAAGTCACCATTTAATGAAGTTTCAAAACACTAGAGTTGCTCTGCACTTTTCCTCTATGCTTCTAATGCTACGGCACACTCTTCAGCTATGTAACACTGGCAAGTCAAGTCTGGGTCTTTCATCATAAACATCATACAAGTCCTAAGGAAATCTCTTTCCAGTTTGTGAATCCAACCTGCACCTTGACGTAATGCTTCCTATTGAAGCTACCCTCCAGTTCAGGAAAAAAACTACCAGCATACCCAAGTAAAATCAATGGTCCAGGCAACTGTGCCTGTCGGGACACAGAGTTTCCCCCTATTTGTCAAAAGACAGGAAGATACATATTTTTGTAATTACAAACGCAATCACAAAACCCGCATAAATGAGTAAACATGGGTTTAAACTATGATTTCCATTAGCAGAGATGAAACTCAGTTCCTCCTCAAAGTCATGAAACTTCCTTTCTCAGTAGGATTATAAAAAAATGAGACTTTCTAATGAAATCTGAGTTACAGGCTGAAAGCAGGCAGTTGACTTTTTTATAGCTGTTCCTTACGCTTCATTTTAACAGCACCTGCAGTTCTGTCATCCTCCGAGTATTTTTCACTTTTCCTTTGGTGGGCACGTGTGCGTCTTATGTGCCAGGGACTAAAGCTGGAAGCAAGACTGGATGTGGCTTTAGTGTGCCCAGGTATGTGATCATTGATCCAGTAGATGACAGATTCCCAGACATAGACGTTTATTTGTTTAACAAGATAGCACAGAGCAGTAACCATGATGGTGTAAGTAGTGGGTTAAGTGAAATACGCTGTGCCTAAAGCATTCCAAACTTTTACTTGGATTTTTTTTTCCCTTTAGCATGTATTTCCTGCTACTTCGGTAGACAACATAAGGCGCACATAATTACTAATCAAATTCTTACAAAAATAATAAAACTATGTCCTTAAGGAAGTAGCAGATATAAACACTGATACTCAAACAGACTACATCACCAGTGACATCTTATTTCTAGACCAGCTTGGAGGAAGAAAATCATCCCCAAAACAACCTTATCAAATCAAAGTAGTACACAACGCAAGCCAGTCCCCTGGCAGCAAAATGAAGCAGGCAAAGTTTTTTAGCTGAGTGAACTGCCATATTAAACCCCACAGTGATGGGTTTTAAATACAGTGGGCCACCTCTGTTTATAATTTCACTATTGAATCTGGAAGTCGCCAACAATTTCAATGTTCATCTGTCTCTCTGAGAACATATTTGGCTCTCTGCTGATCTGGTGGTGTAGGTTCCCTTGAAATTACAGAATCCTTGCAGAGTGTAGTGCAACTTAAATGAAGGAAAACAACAGTCCTTTAAAAAGAACTTCCCTGAAAATTTAGCAAAGCACTTGCTGTTAAACAGGCTAAGTTGCCATCCTTGCAAGCAAAACTCCTCCACAGCAATGCCTTCTATACCACAGTAACATGCTGAACTCCTAAATGAGGGGCAGAAGTTAAAATACTATGTTACGTAATGCAAGAAGCAATTACTGACGCTCTGTTCCAATAGGAATTTTTTCACTGACTGCAGGACGCTCTGGCTCAGGCCACGGTGGATCAAGAAGGCTCAACCTTATGTAATCTATGGGAAAACATTTGTAAGTGTATCTGAATTAAAGTAATTTTCAACAGGATATTTATTAAAAGCGACAACAAAAGACTTCAAATAAAAAGAATGTTTAATTATGACACAGTTACAGAAAACTCTTTATAGTTTCTTATTTACTGTCAAAACTACCATCATTTGATTGTATCTACAGACTAACTTCCACAGGTTTTTTTATCTGCATTCTGATTTTTACGTTAACGTTCCTTCGACCTCCATAAAACCTCCTGTGGAAGTAGGGTGGGTTTGGTGGGGTTTTTTTCATTCAAGTAGGAAATCTTACTGCATCATTTTTTTTTATTTGGAAACAGGAATTTTTTTCTAAAAAGTTTTTTTAAAATTAAAATATCTCTCTCTTTCATTCCCTTGTGCTGGAGGTGGTAAATACTATTATCATCACTCAAAATGTATTTTCCACCAGTGCTGCTCTTATTCACAATTTAACACCTTAAAGACAAATTTAAGGACAGTTTAAACTCCTCTTTCAGTGGAGTTTTTAGATGTGCAAAAGCTATAGAAGCTTTTATGCTTCCTGGCAAGTCACGGTACTAATTCAGATAACATAATAGAAAAAGACTGTTTTAAACCTATTTTCCTTAATTTACCATTGGATAATGAGAATGGCAGTCTCCCCACAGGTCTTAAGGGATAATCAAATTCCCATTTCCACCCTAAATTTCCTGCTTCTTATTACTTGCCTGTATATTTGCAGGGAGTATGAATTTTCAGAAGACCCAAGAAAGATATGGTCACTACTGCTTCACCGCACTGAAGAAAGACAACCGGTATAAATTCCCTCTCGGTGATCTCATTGCAAAAAGAGGTAATTGGGACAGAAGATTTTTCATCTCCCTTATTAATTGTAAATGACAAAACTTTCATTCAAACAACGCTTATTTATTTCATCCGATCCAAAACACTGGGAATACAGCAAGCTGAATCTTCAACCTACTACTTGAACATAGGTACTATATAGCACATGCAACTGTAACATTGAATCCATGTGTATTTTTAATTCTAGTCTTTTTAATTTCTAACCTGAAATATGCACAAAGTTATTATAGGCATTCACATACGTTGTCTGCACAGATGAAGCAACTACTTCACTGTTAGAAGATGGCTATCTACTTGAGATAGGCAATTGTAAACGATTTGGGGATACTTTAGAAGAAAGGGTTCTGTTGAAGTGTAAACTGACCATTAGTGCCACTGGCTGTCCCCGTGATGGAAAGCCACATCCACCTGGCCACTGTGCTTTAGCAGAAGTATCCCCCAAATGCTTTTAACACCTGCCTCAGACAATCAACATTATTCAAAAATGTATAGTTCTTTGTAGCTCATAGAAAGGAAGACTTCACCGGTTAAGATATGTTTGGGTTTGGTTTTGTTCTTGTAACTTAACCCTCAAAAGAACTAACTGGAATAATGCCAAAGGCATTAGTTCTAATGCAGTCTAAAAGTGAACCATTAAACTGAGATCTGATGAATTCCTGTTTTGAGCCAGTGCACTTCTTTAAGAAAAGCCCTACTGCCTGTTTATCAATCCAGGTGTACACACTCACCTGGATCCACAAGGAGCTTTCCAAATCTGAGAGGATTTTTTTTTTCTCATTTCACCTCAAATTTTTTCAGGCAGGTGTTATTTTCTACTAAGCCTTCTGTAAATTCAACTTAAAACTGCTCCATTAGCAAATGCCAATTGTTACTATACTTCATTGCTTAGGATAAAACCTAAGTTTAGAGCCCGTCTTTAAAACTGGCTGTGATATTACTAAGCAAATGGGTGTTTTAATGGAAAGACTGACATATTCTTAACTATGGGAGTGTGAATGGCTCCAGTACAAGATTACTCAAGTCCATGTAGAATACAAATGCAATACAGGACCACAGGTTCAGATCTTTGATCTCCTTTTTTGCAGAGGCTGTGATGTATAAAGCCAATTCCACTGAGCAGACAGTACTACCCTGAATATAAATTATCCTTTAACTATAGCAAGGCTCACATTTAAAGAAATGCTGCAAGGATGAACAATGCAGCCATGAAGCAGAGTTCTTCTGTAGCAAAAATACAGACCAAGATCTGCATGGATAACCATGGTTTCGAAAGTCAAATTTTTCCTCAGCTGTTCTTTGATAAAAAATAGTCAAAGCTGGAACATTGCTACATACAGAAGTACAGTTAAAGCACACTGCTTGCTCTTTATATTAAAAAAAAAAAGTGAGCTAGGAATACTTGCTTTATTTTCCAGATTAAGCATCATTCCCCTAAGAAGCATAACAAATGATTTTAAAATGTGGAAACCAACAGTCTCAACTGAATATAGCTTGAAATTTAAACACATCTTTTGCAGATATCTCTTTAGAGGAAAAGCCTTCTGCCTACTGAGCTAACACTAAGCTCCCTGGAGCTTAGCCATGAATATTCTAAACCCTTCTCTTAAATTCACTAAAAGTCATCTTTTGCCAAAATAAAATGCTTAAGAGGAATTCAGTACGCTTGTGCCGCTTCTCTTCATTTTATTTAAAATAAGTGTTTCTGTCTCAACTTTATGTCAAATTCACAGCAAGAGAGAGACTGGACTGTGGAGCTATTACCACAGGTTTCGTACACAACTCAAATGGGAAAACAAATTACTTCTGAGAACATCAGCTATTTGGGGTTGGTTTATTCTATATAATTATGTATTTAACCAGCTCTTTTGCAGTTACAGATAAATACTGTTGAGTGTTCTTACAGGAATGTCTCTGCTGCTTACTTCAGCTATAACTTGGGTGGTTCTAAGAAATGGTTCTTTCCCACTCTGTGATGTTTATCTGTATGCCAACTTTGTTTGTGTGTGTGGAAATGTTAGTAAATAAATACATAACTTTTTTCCCTATCTTACCTCTTTTGACCTGTGTAATCTGACAGATCAATGCTACATCCACTGCTGACAGGCAAAACTAAATTTTATCTTTGGTGTAATCTTTTTGTTCTCTTTAGGTTTCTTTTCAGTAAGGCTTGAAGAAGGTGCTCTTTGTGGCTCAGTTCTTTATGCCCGAATAAAATTTAGCACAAGAATGCAAGGGTGAGCTGATAATATCTACTGGCCTCAGCTCTGCTCTGGTTCAATAAACTTGAACATCTTCTCCCCTCCTTTGCCAATTGAGATACGCAGCAACAATTACTCAAAATGTATTATCAACTCAAGCTCAAAAAGCCAGGATGAGATGAGTCGATTCCATGTCTCTCAAGCTTACAGTTTCTTTCAGTGTCCGAGAGGGGCAAATAAGTCCCCATTTGCCTCTTGACATACACCTCCCAGCTACTTCTTACAGGCAACTACGCCAAGGCTGCAAAAGGAAAGTCAGATAAATCCTCTGCTTTATGGCTCACCTACAAGGTTGCTGGTTGTGACCAGCAGGCTGTAAAGCTTTGTGCTGTTATGGCAAAAGTCACAAACAAACCATCCTTCTCTTCTCCAAATGATAAAATTCTCTCCTTCCCTTTCTGTGTTCTCCTCTCTCCTTGCTTTTCTGTGGTCTCCATAGCTGAAACCAAGAATTCATTGGACATCGCTGCAGTGCCTGTAACCAATTCTAACTGCATCCAGAGCTTGAGTAAATTAAAATATATTTCAGCTTGATCTGGTTTTTATCCCATTCCAGTACTCCACATATGCAGCAACTTTAAGCTTACAGACATCCCTCCATGGTTCAAGAAAATCCTTCAATCAAAGAACTTCATTTACAATCCAGCATAGTTTTTGCTTTTTCGTCCCTCCACAGCAGCTAGGCATTTTGATGCAATCCTCATGTAATGCAATCTCCATTACAGGATTATGATCACATCAATAAAATGTTCCATATGTGGGGTTTTTTTTCCATCCCTCTCCTTCTCTCATTAATATTAGGCACTGTATCTGCAAAAAAACCACCAAATCAAACAGGATGATGGGATGCTCCAGGGAGGTAGTGGGGGCACACATTCAACAAAATGCAACAGCCAATGCAAACTGCCCATCAGAGACCGAGACCGTACAGCTCCTCATTCCTGAGCTATGTGAGTTAGCTCACTGCGCTGTAAGCATAAATCATAAACGTGCTGTGTTATCAGACTAAAAATAAATACATCTTTTGCAATCAGTTGTGAGCTCCGTGTACTTTTCACAGGAGCAGACTTTCATTTTACTTGATCGGTTCCAACCTATCAATACTGTTCCGGATGAACTGCTGATGCTCTGCTGAAAGGGGGATGCTGGACAAAAGATACCGTATAAAAGGATATAAAAATCCCTCTTTTCCCCAAGCCCCCTTCTTACCTTCAATGCCTTCTCTGCACAAGATGTCAATCTACATGGGCTCCTCAGCACATCGTCAAGGCGTTTAGAGCAGTGAAGGCTGCCCCACTGCATGGAAGTTAGACCGCTTTGCAACAGCAAATCCTCGATCCAAAACACAAGCCGCTTCTTCCCATGCAGTGTGCCGAGCACGGTTCATAAGCGACTTCCACAAAGGGAATGAAATTTTAAAAAAAAGGGGCGGGGAAAAAAAAAAAAAAAAAAGGTATCCTAACTTTTAGGTAAGCCTGAGTTTGTTTTATTTCTGTTGGGTTTAGTTAATTATTTGCTTTTGCCGCTGCAAAAGGATGGAAAGGCAAATCGCGCCCTGGAAGCCCCTCACCAGTCCACAGCGGTCCTGCCGCGTAACCTAAGTTGCGCGGAGAGACTCTGAACTCGGCGCCGCTCCGCCGCGCAGCCGGCAGACTCCCCTCG
>NW_009647735.1:3519538-3549269 GCF_000708025.1 Charadrius vociferus | reverse complement strand
CTTCGCCAGGCGCTGTAGCGGGGGGTGGGGGGGAGCTGGTGGTGGCCGTGTGACGGGGCGAGAGCCCAGCCCTGCCAAGTCAGCTCATGGTATGTGCAGGATCAGTGATGCACAGTCAGGCTGTGTTGGTGAGTTCAGCTGTTTATGAATGCTTGCGTGAAAATACAGTTTAATTAATAGTTAATTTGTGGTGTTGGTTTTAATAATTTGCGTATCTTGACTTATTTGCAGTATTTTGCCAGATGCCTGCAGTAGGCACTTCTCAGTGAACACAATAATTATTAGTAAATAATTTAGCATTTTTTCTTTACTTTGCTGTTGGCTGAGGAGACAGTTTTAAACTCTTTTCTGATGAACAAGAAAAGAAATTGCAGTTACGCTAACAGCACACATTTTTGCATGTGTCCTTCTTTAAAAGTAGTATGAAAAT
This sequence comes from Charadrius vociferus, assembly GCF_000708025.1. NCBI lineage: Eukaryota > Metazoa > Chordata > Aves > Charadriiformes > Charadriidae > Charadrius > Charadrius vociferus. The sequence goes on along the minus strand of NW_009647735.1, from coordinate 3,548,839 downwards.
GTATGTGAAAGCCTTGTTTTACCTTCTTCGCTATAGCAAGGTGTAGGTGATGTCTTACTTTTATCTCTAAATACAGTTTAAACGCCGGAATGTCTCTGAAATAAAGGAATATAAGAAAGAGGGCATGAGAGACTTCTAAAAACAGCCTCTAAAAATCCCCAGTCCTTTAGTGAATTGTATCCATTTTTACCTGTTAACTCATATGTTCAATGAGATTCTTTGAATCTGGACTTGGAATGAAAAATTGCATGGCCATTAACCATGCTAAAATACTGCAGAACAGATGTAATTCCTTTTCTTCTAGGTTATATTTCCGTATCGTATTTCAGTCGCCTGACTTTGACCAAATGCTCATTGTATTTTACTACACTGGGTGCCAAATTCTATGAATTTAGTGAAGTAAGTTGTGACTTCATTATTTTCATCCCATGTACATAACAGAGAGCGGAGGTACCTCATTATGTACAAACAGAACATTACCCACAAATTAGAGTTCATGTCCCAGCTGCAGTGCAGCACAATGCTGAGAGTAATGCCTACCAGTCAGTTATACTTATTTATCAACATTTCTGAAAATTTTGTAATAAAATGTGAAATAAAGCATACAGAAACAACAAAAAGACAAAAAATAACCTTCTCAAAAAGACAAAAAATAAAAGCAGCATGCAGCTATCAGTGTTTAGCTTACATCACGTTGATGGCATACAGATTAGGACTGGTTTTCAATCCTTTTAATACCTATTTCATTGAGCTGTCATTACAATGGATTTCTAAAATAGCCAAGTCCATAAAAGGCATATTCTAATAGACAACTGTATTTTACACCTAAGAAGAGGCTACTGATGAAGGAATTTCCATGTATTGTTTGGACACGGTCATGTTCTTGTCCCCCTGGCTTCAGATTAAATGAAAATAAAGATTATTACTTGAAAACAAATAGTGAAAGATGTTTGAACGTTGCTTGCATTCGTAATGACCTACATGATGGTTTGTCCTGTGCAAGAGCGATCAACTGCAATAGCATCAGCCATTCCAGAAAGAAAAGCACACGGCATGTCTGGGGGGGATGACCCGGCCTGCTTTTCAAAGTGGTGTCTAAGGATAAGCTACAGTGGGTCCAGCAGTTCAGCCTGAGCTATGTTTGAAATACATAGTCGAAAGTCAAATTTAGTGAAAATTGTTATTTCATTACAAAAAAAAAAAAAAAAGGTGGAAGTAGATGGCTTATTTAACCAATATTGGAGGCGAACTGGTACCCTTGAAAAGGGCAAACCCCCTTTACAAAGGGAAGCAGTTACATCATGAAAATGAAGAGTCAAACATGGAGTAAGATTAACTCTGTCCATGCAGCAAATGCATCACTTCACTAAGAACAAAAATATTTCTGCAAATCAGAAGGCATTGCTGCTACCCTTGATTCCGATCAAGGTCTAAATCCTGAAATTGTTTGTTACTCTAAGCACATGAAGAGGCCCCACAGGAACTATTCACATGTGAAAAGAGCTAGGACCAGAGCCAAACTTCTGCATACTCTGAAGGTCAAGCTTGCTTCCTTGGTAAAACTTGCACTGAACATAACAAACTCTTAGAAATATGGTTTCCATACAGCACCTTCAGCTGATTCTTCAGGGTGCTGTGTGCACCATGGCTGATTTAGAGCAATTTGTGTCCTAGCAGGTCCCTGTGACTTTGGTGCTGGTTGGCTTGCAGGCAAGCTGCTGCCTTGCAGAACGGGGGCTGTCCCTGCCTTTCCCTGAGTGCAATTATTGTGGTTTCTCTTCCCACAGATGCTGAGTCTTTTATAACCTTCTCAAAATGTAAGGAGAAAAGTCTCATAGATATTATGCAACTACTGGCTTTATAGTTGTTGTGGAATAACCTGTTAATAAAAATGCACTGCCTGTAGGACGGATTCTCAGCATTTTTGCAAAGGTCGCACAAAATGTATTGCTTCAGTAGCCTTACTTTGGTTATCCAGATAAGTCATGGAGAGGCCACTGTAGATGACAGTCTCGAAGAAAGACTGTAATTCACTTTAATGTCTCTATGCAAGAAAATAGGAGAGGCAGCCCTTCCCTTCACTACTGGCAACGGGGTATATGCAGAGGCTGGTGCAGGGAACAAAAAGGAGCTACTTCCACCAGAGACAGATAAGGTTGGTGGTCTCTCTCTGCTGAAGGCCTCACATAGTTCTGCTTTGATTCTTTTTTCCCTGTCAGAGCAACAGAAGAACTCAGAAAACAAATGGCAACTACACTGTACCACATCTTTTACTAGGATTTTGTCTCAATCCCAAGTAAGAATTTTATTCTCCATAAACTTATGTGAACAGTAGTTTCTTTCTCTTCCTTTTCCCTCATCCCCATTTACTGGAAAAGTAAAATAAATCCCACTTGGGGTCTTTGAGAACTAGCACTGTTTTTAGTCCTATGTCTTGATGATGGAAATTCCCAACTTTTGCCTCTTCTAGGAGCAACGTTTATCTTCGTTGCACTGTGCTTCATAAATGCCACTTGATCCTGTATCTGGACTTCATCATGAATACAAAAAGTGGGTCTCGCAGAGTCCCACCTTCTGCAGTGAGCTGTAATTTACAATGGCTGATCAGTTTTTCTAAATTATTTGTAGATTTTTTTTTTTAATTTTTTTTTTCCAAGAAACTGGCATAATTCTGGGTCAAATCACTTAAGGTCAAATCCAGTATTAATCAGAAATGGCAGACATATAAGACTACAGCCACAAATCTAGATGAACAATTGTCACATGATTATATGGTACTTACTACTTTCACTCCAAGATTGGAGACATTATACATCCATTGATAATATGTAGGAAGTTTAGACTGCATTATTTTTACAAGAGTCACGATTTCTAAATACATACCTTTTTGAGGGAGAGCCAGGCACCAGTGGCGTTTACCTTCTCGCAGGGCTATTGCCAGAATGATTACACCATGGAGCTTTGGAAGTCCGGTACCTAACAGCAGGAGGTAGAACATAACTAATTTTATTATCATCTCAGCTGTCAAGCGATAATGCTTTTTAAATGTAATGAATTATGTATAAAATACATTAATTTTTATACTGCCCATTTTGAAGTTCACACACACATACCCAAAGGCCACGGCTTTGGCATGGATGTGCAAGACAAGACATTAGGAAGACTCAAAATGGAACTTAGTGCACAAGCAGGAGTTTGTGGACCCAGGTCCCTGCTCGATTACGTGTGCCAGGAGCTATGAGATCAATGCCAATACAGGTGGTATCTTAAGGTGACTTAAATAAGATAAAAATCAGACCGAGCCTTTAACTTGGGAATTAATGAAATACCTTTTGTACAATAAATATTTGTCATCTGTCCTTGATAACAAGAAATTACTTGAGTAATAAAAATCTGCAGAAACTGTTCATTTAAATTAATTTTGTAAACTTAACAAGTGTTACAATGTGCCATTCTCTGCATCTTTAAGAGTGTTTGGGGATTTATGTCTTGCAAAATAGAAACAAACTAAGAAAGCTGAAATATATTGTGTCTTTTGCTGTACTTTACAGCACAGCTTGTGTTTAAGAAGCAGTCTAGACATGCAAAAATGCTAGAATAAACAATATTTTTTTCATTATTTTAAATTAGCTTGTACTGGAAAGCTATAAATTTCAGAATGATGCACACTAACAGGACTACATATCTATTCAAATATTCAAAACAAAAGATACTAAAAGGCTATTCTGTTACCTGCCATTATAAATATAAATTTCCTTCCGAGTTAATGCAATTACAAGTGATTTCCTGTAAAAGAAAAAGAAAAAAAACGTTTCCATAAACCTTCAGGATATTTTACAGGATATTTTACTTAGTATTATGAAAAGTCACATCCTTTTTTTTTTTTTATCCCTTCTTATTTTAGTGGCTTGTTTAACCCATTTTAACATACAAACATTATTAAATACTATTTAATATTCATTATAGGGCTTCAAATATTGGTTGGTCTTAAATAAATATTTTTTATTTATTCTCCTTTCAGCTGAATTGTGTGTGCAATTAAAGAATAATCAGCTAGAGTCATGATTGAGATTTTGAATTTATGACCATGAGTATAGAAATGAGCTGTTTATTCTGGAGAACAGTGATGGAAGTGGTCACGCTAAGGTAAGCAATTTTTCTCCCTGTGGCTCTGCAGGGTGATAATAAAGCAGGTAGATACCTACCCTGACAACTATTCCTCTGGCTTATGGACAGAGAAACAATTCTATGATGCAACAACTATATATCAAGAGACACAGTTTTAAGGATGCTACTGAGACAAACTTTGCACATAAACTGAAGATTTCAGTTGAACTTTTGAGAAAGTATCCTTGATTCAGCTATATATCATATCAATTATAAAACACTGGTTGATTATCCATAGGTAGTAACAAAGATGTTGAAGAAAAGCCCCACCGTCATCACAGGAATTTTGTAAGATTGTAAATTAAGAGTTTTCAAGCATATTTCAAACAGAAAACTGGCCATTCTTATCTGACAAGCCACAGGACTAGTGCAGTTCCTTCCTTTGCTCCTCCTAGAGCTCAGAATGCCTTTTTGCCACACCTGTAGCTGCAGAACAGGAGTGCAGTCAATCAGATACTAATCTGGATCTTGGAAGACCCGTTGTTCTTTTCTACCAAGGTACTCCCTTCAATCTGGCTTTTGGCAAGTCATTTAACTTCTGTGCCTGTCAGATCCTTATTAAATATAAAAAGTAATACTTCAATAACAGAAATATCGTAAATATTGCTCAAATTACATTTGAATGAAAAGATATACATACATTGTTTGATATACCTCAAATTTTTCACATTCAAAATGTAATTGATTTCATGAGGATTTTACATGCCTAGATTTATTTGTATGGTCTTGCTGAGAGAGCGAAGACCTGTTTAATAAAGTGCTTTTAAATCTTCATCAGACTGGATTTCTTAAGCTATTAAGTATATTGTATTTTGCAAAAGGGAAAAACATTCCTGTATACGAATACAAATTTTTTAGGCATCCTTTTTGGCATCACTTTAATACTAATGGTATTGGTGGCCATATATTACTGAAGAGTTTCTTTCCAAAAATTAAGATGGCTAAAGTTTCCTTGAAGTGTATATATTCAGGAGACTCAGGACCTCTTCTAATTCAATTTGGAATCTGCACTAAGCTCAGAGTGCATTGGCCTGTGTCATCGTTGGTTCGGGGGTTTTATTTTGCTGACTGAAATTAGCATGGATGGAATACCAAGTATTATGAGCATAAACTCATAAGGGAAAGGAGTCATAGAACACATCTGCAACACTGTAGTATGTCTGCAAACTTTACAGCACTGCATGTTGAGCTGAGTTTTTGCAGGAGTATTTCCTTCTACCCAATAGACTGTGATGGTGCTGAAACCTGCCAAAGAACCAAACAGGCCAACCTTTTTCTGAAGTGGTGCAAGAGGAACTGCTATAATGTTTCTCTAGGTTGGACTCACTAGTTCTATTTTACAGTAACGGCAGAAGTGGGAAACAAAGTACACAGCACTTTTTGGAATCAGAAACCATAGCAGCTGTATTGTTTTGCAAAAGACACATTCTATATTAGGTGACTAAGTTACCAGTAGTTTCAGTAAAGCATGTCTAGACTATCCCTAAGCAAAGTTATTATTTGGCAATTATTATTACAAAAGAAGTCCAGTAACACCAGCAATGTAAGATCAGCATAACAGCATCGGCCTACTTTCAAAATAATATCCAGAGGAATTAAAAAAAGGAGACTCTTCCAATAAGTAGATGTGGTTAGAATCTTTGAGTAGTTAGAAAAAGTCCATCGATGAGATAGTGATTTGATGAAGCCTCATTGAAAAAAGATTCCTGAAGTTCTTGTACCTCCAAGTACAAGAGAGATGTGCAAACCACGTTTTGTTGCTTTCTGATGCATGATTTGCAGGGAATGATGCTCCCTGGCTTTTCATGCTCTGTAATCTGAGTATCAAAAATTCTCATCAGTATCAGTTTTCATAATAGGACCTGGGAAAGAAAGAGAGGAACTTGTGTTCATCGTCTCAAGATCCTTTGAACCTAACTTTGAAGCATTTACTCCCTCGTGTGCTAGAGAATGGAGAAATTGCTTTGCAAAATAGTTTCCAAGACAGAACACTGACCTGGACCCAATCAAAACCTTTATTCTTTCAATGACAGTAATTATGAGATAGGACTTTCCAAATAAACATATGCTGCATGGTCAAAATAATAATGGAGAATGGATATGAATGCTTCTAGCTGTGTAATGCTACCAAGTGCTCAGTAATTCCCATTCCAAAGATTGCTGTATTTCAGTGGTGAGTGAAGCTGTTCATTTTAAAAATGCTTGGGATTGTTTTTGAAGAAAGAGTTATGCAGAAATGCGTGCCACTGGGATATGCATTCCTTTCCTGCAATTTATATAACAAAATATTTTTATTATGCTTTTCACAGGATTATGTAACATACGAGACTTCCCTTTCACAACACGAACATGAGGTGGTTTATTGACAAGAAAACTAAGTATTCAGCATAGACTAATGTGTCGGTCTTATGTGGGTTTCAGGTTGACACCACAGGACATTATGTTCGCTCATTTCAATTTTGGCTATTAGATGTGGACTCTAAATCTATTTGCTGAAAAAGTGTTTTGGCCAATCAGAATCTGGAATTGCATTTAGGTGTTTTTTCATGTGTTAATGCTTCACTGAACTACCCATAAACAGTAAACCGTGAGAAACCTGCCTGCAGAAAATACCAACCCACCCCCCAAATCATTATGGAATTATAGCAAATCTCTTTTCAGTAGTAACTTCCTCTCATTTCTAGGATATTTTTGTGATTAATGAACAAATGCATTCTTTTTTAATACAGAAAAAAACAGGATATCATTTGCTACGGATAGATGTTTTGAGCTCTCTTGGAGAGTTTGCGGCAAACTGGATGTAGGCCCTTGTTTATAAGGAGGTGGCTGATGAAATTTCCAAACCTGGCCATGAATATGATCTACAATTATGGCAGGGAAAAACGGTAGCATTTCTTTGTGGTAAAGGTTATCTATAGGTGGAACAAATATAATATTTGCAGTTAATAAAACTGTTAAAATGCTTGTGTAAATTGAACACATGCTTGTAGAAGTTTCTTGAGACAGTGTCAGGATACCAGCAACTGCTGGTAGTGGTTAGCGAGTATCTGAACTGGAGAGAAGACTCTAAAATATTAGTGTTAGTTACACTCAATGAAGTGGTTGTATGCTAATCATCTTGTGACATTCTGTCTTACTGCATCACTAACTGATGTGAAAAGTGATATACAAAGTGATGCAGCAAGTGCATTAGTGTAATTTTTGTGTTGGAGTTTCCCAACTATCCTAAGAAGAGTACTCGGCATTTTTTGAAAAGTGGCTTCAACAATATCAAGCTGGGAATGCACTAGCACTACTCGGTTTTACCATATAAGCTTTTATTTCTATTATCTTATCAGGGTTCTCCATTAAATAGAAGGAAGAAAGGCTCCTTGCATCAGAAAATACCTATTTGCTGCAGAACATCATTTTCCAAAACAGTGTATGTTCTACAGCACTTTATCCCACTGCTTATAAGACCTGTTTAATTTATTGAGAATTCAATTGCTATTGTGAAAAACTTTTTTTTTTTAAGACGTGAAGAATTTATCTAGTGAAGAATTCAGGGTGATTTCAGCTGGCATGTGTAGTTGACTGCGTTTCCCATAGCAGAATCACTAGAGGGAGTCATAGGCAACATTACTCCTTCACAAACTCCAATAGCTTTGCAACTAAAAAAATAGAAAGGGGGTTTTGATATTATTTAGCAGGAAAAATACACGATAATTTTAATCACTGTAATTTAATTCCACTATCTGGTTACCGATTATTTATGAAACTGTTTTAACCTCACAAGTCACTTATCACAAATCATGATCTTGCTTAACAACCACAGCAAACCACCAAGATAAACGTCCCGCATGAGGCTTTAAATTAACATATTTCTCAATTAGTATTAAAAAGCACAGACACAATGCTGATATTATACTCACAGGAATTTCAGAGCAAACAGCAAAAGAAAAATAAGATATAATTAAAAATCTGTTAAAAATATATCGATCAGTCAGTTTTAGTAAGACTTACACACCTTTGTCTAGTTCAGCTTAGCCTAGGCCTCCTTTGCTTTTGGGTTTAAAACGTAGATTTCAGTGCAGTAGAAGAAAATGAGTTTTATATAGCATTATTGTTGTTGCTGAAGGAAGAATATGCTTGTTGGGGAAAAAAATGTAGTATTTGCTGTCCTAGACCATTTCCATGTTGAAACCTGGTTGTTAGCTCACATAATTTCCCCAAACTGAAGAATATGAGGGGAAAACCAGAACGGATTTAAAATGTTCTTATCCTTACTCCTAGTAATCTTGAAATACAATGAAATAATATGCAGAAATACACAGTGACAGTTTCCAGATAATGCATTTGATTTATAGGAGGACAGTTAACAACACACTATTGTTTGTATTTCTTAACACATGGTTATTCTTTTTCATAACTAGTAGCTACCAATATAGCCTAAAGGTCTTAAATTTCCATTTATCCAGTGAAATTAGTGTGTACTCCATTCCAGACTGTCATAATAAACATAATTTAAGGAAACAAATGACTTTGTACTTATGGTACTTAATAGTGAAGCACAGCTTGCTTTCACAAGATGGCTACGTATGCCTACTATTTGAAAAGAGCACGAGACAAAAAATATACAGGTGACATTTTCTTAAGTGGCTTACATATACACTTTAAAACCAGGTGTAATTAGTTGTACCACTGTGGCATTTATGGCTGTGATTTCTTTTTTACAGACATAATCATGGTAATAAAAGTTCTAGCAGTTGATCTGGTGTGAACAGGATTTATGTGAGTAAGATTTCACCCTCCTGCACTCTTGTAACTATTTTTAAACTGATATTAATAAATGGATTTTCGGGTTTGTCACTTTAACTGTATCAGTATAAATTGCAAAACTTGATCATGGAGGCACCCTAAATTTCATGATCTCTCTCTCTGAAAATTAACTAAATAATGAAAACAGGACTACAGAGTGCCAGGATAAATCATCACTGATGTTCAAAATTGTTTGACAAAGAAATTAGAAATCAAATGGCTGGCAAAAAAAAAAAAAAGCGCCATATGTGATGCAAGTCCAATAAATCTTTATGCATTTAAAGTATACATTCCTAGAGAACAAACTTCTGCAAACATTTTGCTTGTGAATTGCATTACATGCTGCTCAGTTTTTGTTAATATTCTTAACTGTGTTCTTTGGAAACATTCTAAAGCCTTTAAATATTCTTGATGAAATGGATTTAGGAATGAATGAGTTTTCAAGACCACATCTTTCAGGTTATTATCGCAAATGATGTCACTAACATTTCTGAAGATGCTTTGATTTTTCTTTTACAAAGTAAACTCCTAAACCAAAATAATCCTTAGTGTTATACTGTGAAGTTTGATTAATCGAAGTACCCCAGAATATTTATAATTTTAATTACATTTATGTATGATATTGGCTATATATTAATGATGAAACATAGTTTGGATCAATTTGATCCAATAATATCTAACAATATATAACCAAGAATACATATACCATAACAGATCATAATTTGAGAGGAAAAATAATATAGTTGGCTGAAAAGGCATAAGCAGGGCTCTGTTTCCAGCCCAATAGTGGACCTCAGGTGCAACCTTGAAAAATCACCTCTGCTTCATTTCCAAAGTTTATCTTTATGAATAAAATTTTGAAATAATCCATAAATCTTTATCGTCATCTTCGTTGTTATCATCATCACTGTTATCAATAACTTCAAACACAGAACTCAACAGGACAACCTCTGTCTGCTCCAGATAGTTGAGATTTGTATTACTGTAATTACTCAAAGCTCCCGTATTTAAGTTACTACACTTTTGCTATAATGAATGCATATTTTGGATTTTTTGGCAGGAATAAATTTTGATATTTGTATTCTTTACATTACTTTTGTAGACAAGACAGCTACTGGAAAAAAAAAATCACTGTCATGGTTTTGATAGTTTTGTTTGTATGCCTTGAATAAATGTAAAGGCAGGGTAAGGCAAACTAGGAAAAAGCTGCCCTTTCTTCACAACATGACCACAGAGTGACTTCAATTGCTGTAACTATATGAAGAGGGAACTCAGACTTGCTCACAAGTTATTGACGTTTAACAAGATAATCTATCATCTGACCTAAGCAGCTGACCAAGTCAGTGCCCTCTGCCCACGACAAGGGGCTGGTAAACTCCAGTAGCTTAAACTTTGTAATGCATCCCATCCTGCATTTACAATGGCTTAGACCATGCAGGTAGTAGTTGCCATGGATAAGCTGATACTATGCTTTAATGCATTACTGTTGTAGTCACTTGTGTGCCTGAACCCCTGCTTATAGCAATAAATTTCTGCTCATAAAATTCCCTGCACAGACAAGACCAGCTTTTGCTTTTATCATTATTTCAATCACTTTAGTGTAGATCCAATTACACAGGTATAAAATGTTTCTACTGGCATACTCTGGCATCCATACAACAGCAGTTAAAGAGATAACTCTAGAATCGGGATAGATGTGTGAATAACAACAGCTGATCAACAGCTATGCTGATAAAATTTAAATGAGATCAAGCCTAAATCTTATCCTACGCTGATAATAGCAATGTTTGTTATGTGTAAGACTTACTGGACGTGAGAGGAGAGTAAGACCAGAAGCTGATCTCAGTAAAACCTCCAGGTTCTTGTGGGTTATCCTTTAACACAAGTCAGAGCTATCCAGGTTTCTGGCTATGCTGTGGGCAGTTGTGTCCTAATCCACAAACACAAAGGCATGGCAGCAATAAATTCCAGATTGATGATAACCACTTCAGCATATACCTTGTGGCATTGTCTAACTGTACTTTAACTACATACTACCATGTTTTACAAGTCCCAATGAGCACTGTTTCAGTATGTAAAACAGAGACATCGACTGTAGATCTCTTTAGAGAATACTGTTTTCTCCTGACCACAGACATGGGTCAGCATATTACAAGGCAAAGGTGAAGTACTGTCGTCTTCCTCCACTTCTGCTTCTATTCATTTGCTTGCAAAATGTCAATTAAAAGCAGAGGCTGTGATTTGTGTTAGACCTGAACTAAAAATGCCTCACATTGCTCTATGAAGGAAAGAAACCTCAGCCTGTAATCTGTACTGCTGTGCAATTCAGGACACATTCTAGCCATAGTTAAACAAAATGGTTTATCTGAACTGAAAATAAAGTATCCAGTGCTGTTGATATGTCTGCCAAATTTAGAACATGATATAAACTAAAGTTGACAGCACAAGCCACTCAAACAAGGCCTCAGGGACTCCAAAATGTGCCTTAATATTTATTTTTCATATTTGATTGCAGGTTATGCACAGGTAAGTGTAGTGCTACCCTGAGGGTTTTAAGTGTAACGTAGTCAACCATGATAATACCTTCAGTATCTCGGAAGACAGTTTTCACAATGACTAATATGCAATGAAAGCAAAGCTGAGTGTTTTTCAGACTAGTGTTAAGTTTCCTCTGGAGTTATTTAGTCGATTTCTGAAATGTTTTCAGCATTTGCCTACTAATAAGACAAAAACAAGTATTACCCCATTTGTGACACTCTATGTTCCAGCACTCAAAAAACCCTAACATTAACTTGCTTTTATAACCCTGTAATACACGAGAAATTGCTATCCTCCTGTCTATCCACTACTTCCTGAAGTAATTTGGACTGGTATTTACCAGTCATTTCCTCAAAAATTAATCACTAACCACTGGCACAGATACATGTAGTAGTGACAAAAACAAATTAGCCAGAATTAGTCTTCTTCAGGTGCTCCCATCCATTTTCACCTATCTCTTAGGGGTGAAACATGTAAGAGCTAGTAATACAAATACTGTGTGCTTAAAGATATTTTTCTTAGCCTTAATTATTTTACAATAAAAATGCAATCTCATAATACATTTGAAGATGTTTGTACATATTACACAGACATGTGCAAAACCAGAGCTGTGCCTCAGAAGAAAACTGTCTTCAGATTAGACTCACCAGCTCTAGCTGCTTTATGTTGTTCAACTGATACAAACAGATCTATGGCTGGCTTAACAGTGAGCAAATTTCAAGCAGCTTTACATTGTTAGAATAGCACAGGACACCAAAAAGTACTACTGAACTTAATTTTATCTCCGATAAAAGAAAAAAAAAAAAGGTAAAGGGTAAAGTTAAGCCTAGGCTTCTTACACAGTCTTTTGCTGTAAGTTATACTTGCAGAATGGGATCAACAGAAGTCAGCATGCTAAATGACAAAACACAGAACATAGTGCTGTATCTTGAATTTCTGCCCCTCTTTGAGTCTCATTCTCACCATGAGTTTTTCCCTTGTTCTGGCATTTATAGCACAGAAACCCCTCTGGAAATACAGTTTGAGAAGCAAGAAGGCATATATAAGAAAGGTGGGATGATGTCGTTTTGTCCTTTTGCTGTAAGCAGCTCTGTTGTTAGAGCATGCTCACAGGAGTCCAGGTTCTTCCCCGCCTGCTACTAGGTAGACTAGACCCTTTTTGTGTGGAGTCTAAGCTTAGAGGATGTTCTTCCATTCACTTCAACTTAAAATCTGGCTGCTACCAAAAAGGAGTTCCTTCTGTCTCATTTGTTTTGACACCCATGCTTGTAGGGGAAGCCAAGTTCTACTTGAAAATATGGGATAATCATAATTCTAATGATTGTGGTTATGATCTCTGCATTGTGGTTATCTTCTTGTCTGTAAGAAGATGCTTTATCACAATTCAGAGTTAAACCTCAGAGGTCCTGTCTTGTGACAACGGGAAGCAGTTCCTTTCCCCTTACCGTCATTATAGCTGTGTCAATGGATTCATTATTAAAGCACAAGAAATACAGATCTTAATCTATTGTAGTATTTCAAGACTACTGTTGGATTCATTAGTTCTGAAAAATCCAAAATTTTACTCTTGGTTTTCTTGCTTTCTAAAAGCAGAATGCATGCATGCGTAAACCAAGAATTAGTGTTGGAGGTTTCTGTGGGTTATAAAGTTATTCACCTCAAGGGACTTCGGTGACATTGTACTAAACTGAAAAAACAGCTAAAGTGGTTTGTTCTGTCACCAGGGCCCCTGAAATGTACTTACAACCTTTTTCATAGTACAGTGCTCACATTTTTAATTTAAATTGCACAAGAAGAAAGTTAAAATCTTACTTCCTTCACTTTTTCCTCCACCCCTTGCTTCTTTGTCATCTTGGAGACCAACTACCCATGGCATTTCTTTCTATTTTCTTAAAACTATTTGCAAGAAGATTTTTATATGCTTTATCTTCATTTTGAGCCTATGTTGTTTTGTAAACCAGTAGTGGGGTTTAAACTACATGCCTCTGTAAGTGAGGCTATTGAAGTGGTTATTCAGAGTTTAAGACTTCTTTCTGCTCTTTGAATGTTGTTAATGTGAACGTGTGCTCTCACTGTTCCTTTGTCCATTATCTAGAAGAACCCTATAGCGTTAGTATTACTATAGTATTAGTATTATTTCCCTTACAGAAGGGAAACAAGCTTCTTGTATTTCTTCTTTTACACTTTTTTCAAGCCTCAAATTGTTTTGGCTTATCCTTTAATAATCTCCAAATTAAAAAAATGCTTTCCTGTCTCAGCCTGTAATTTTGCTACTAATGAAGAAGATGCCATTATCCTAACCCAACTTATTTTACCTTCATACACTTATCTACATAGACCAGTGCAGCAGAGCGCAGAGATCCCTGAAGCAGTATGGCTTCATCAAAACAATTTGCAGCTGGGCAGATTAGCTCTGCCTTTCAAACTGGGCTAACACGATTATATTCAGCCACACTACCATGATTATATTGCTTCTAGGCTTTATTCCTGTACTTCTGCACACTGCTGCATTATGGCATACAGACCTACCTACTTACTTGGTGACCACTGCATTGTCTTAGTTTTCTAGGCTGTGAGATCTCCTTTACTACATTCCAGTGTTAAATTTATAGTGACTGTGTTTTGTGACAGTAAGAATGCTCTGCTAGAGTACAAACCCTTTCCTGTTCCCTCTTCCCTGCCATCATGGCTGAATCCAACCTTGCACTATTTCCCCTTTATGTTTGATTGAAGTTACTGAAGATTTTCTTTTTGTACTATGAGAATGACAATGAAATCTAGCCTCCCAGAGAGTGGTACCTCCAAATGTTTCCCAGAATAAAAAGCGTAATTGTTAGTGAGTTGCAAACCTCAGTTTGAAGTAGTAAATAATGTTCTTATTTCATGTTCCAACCAGTCCATCCCTATCATATGCTGACTGCATGCACCAGTGACAAATTTCTGCAAATAAATCTCATAATATGGCACCCTTCTACTCTGCACCAGCCCCAACATGCATTACTGCACTGGCTATTTAAACACTGCAAAGTAAAAAGCATTTCACAGAATTAATTTCCTCCCTTTCGTGAGAGAGATATAATGCATTAACTGATTTGAAAACAGAGAGAATTTCTTTCATAATGTGGTCACTCACTAGGCAGGCTTTCCATAGGGCAGAGAAGCTAAAGTAAACAATCACTTAAACAGAAGGAAGCTCTCTGGTGCCCTGCCATGCTGATGTTTCTAGAAAAGGAAAAAAAAAATGAACCAAGTAACATTTCATTGCATGCTGAAAAGAAAGTGTAAGCACTCTGTTTAGAAAGCTTTAAAGCATAATTGAAATTCAACATGCAGATTTCTGTATTATTACAATGCTGTGTGCACTAGATCATTTGCTGAGCAGCCAGCATTTTAAACAACACATTGGAAGAACTTTCTGTTGGTACAATAACAATGTAGAAAAATTAGGATGACAGCACAAGTATGCTCAGCCCCATAAACATCCTTCAGCTGAAATGGGAACTACAGTGCAGTGCTAGCCTATGTATTATGAGAACGGAACGTTTCTGCTTCCATGTACAGATGAAGCACAGATCACTAGTATGCTGACAAGCTGAACTCAAAACAAAGAGGTAAGCTACATATGTACTGGCAGGTAAGCTCACTGATCTTTTTAACCCAATGAACATCTGATGTGATGTGAGATTCACTAAATTGTATATTGCAAATCAAGGTCAGAATGAAGGGTGACTTAGTATTTTGTAACATTCTCCCTGCTTCGCTGACTGAAAGCAGTCGTGAATTTCAGGGTACTTTTCCTATTTAGATCTGATTGCAATTTGAACATGTATTTGACTACAGAACTAAGTGTATCTAAACTCAAATCTGCAAGAAGTGGTAGGAAAAATAATTGAAAAAGGCGATTTTATAGTTTTTCTTATACTACCATGATGTTGATTCTCCTGTGCACAAAGGCCAGTGTCTCTCTCTGGAATTAAGGTACCACGTTCACTGCTAAGAGGGCCAGGAGGTTACACCGGCACTGTAATATTCTAGACTAACCCTTCATTTTGCTGACTTCAGTCGCAGCAAAGCATTGCATTGGTATGAGAATGTATGTGACTGGAGCTCCTCTTTGCTTTGGGAGATGGATGACGCTGGCACAGCAGTCCAAAGCCACAGTGCACAGGAGAATCTGGTTCATTGTGCAGTGTGTTAGCTGTGCCAAATCATAGTATTAGTGAAACAATCAGACCACTAACCTAAAAATAAGTTCCTGATTGTTAAATGCTTGTCTTAATATACATAACAACATTTATTGAGATTGTAAGGTAGTTTTGTTTTTGTTCTGAGTAAGTCATATTAAAGAAAAGTATGTACATAGGAACAGTGTGTGAAATAGAGTGTTTACACACACGGATGTGTATTTACACTCATTGAGGTTTTTACCATTCATGGCATACTGCAGGATTCACTGTCACTAGTAGGACTCAATGAAATGCCTGTTCTCCGAATCAGTCTCCCATTTATCTACTAAATCTTTCTATTTCATCCAATCTAAAGAACTATTTGTAAGTGGAAAATATAATCTATACATTGAGAAGAGGCATACGTTAGCTTTTTAATAAGGATGTGAAAGAAAACATGATCTTGGATTATAGCTGTATTTGCCTATAACTGTAGATCATTAGCAAGGCAGACTGTGTGAAAATAAAAGATTCCCTGGCAACCCTCCCCCTCTTCAAATGCCTGCTCAAGCAGAAAAAAACAACCACCCTGCATACATATTCCAATGAGCCACTGTGGGGCAGTAACAACAAAAACATTCCTAAGCAAAACAAGGTCTTTGAACAGCCAGTTTGCCTTTTCTGAGCAAAGGATACAAAGAAACAGTTCTTCGAAGAAAATCTAAACATTAGGATTTCCATTCTTGTATTATAAAACGTTATTAGGCTTTTTTGGGAAACATTTTATCGATACACTTAGCTTCAACTCCTTCCACAGAGATGTCTGCATATGGGTATTTTGAAGCTCTGTTACTCATTTTTAGAGCAGTGAATACAGGTTGCATGTGAGATATACAAGAGCCTGTTTAAGGCACTATCTGGATTTTCTGTGTGTGCATAAACTCTTCGACTGAAGGCTAAGTAAATAAGTTCTTTTCAAATGATTATTCTCTGGGCAGGATTTTTTTCTTATAAAGTATAGAAACCTCTGAAGATTAGGTATTTTTGTGCAGTCTTTGTTCCTATCAGGGCAAAATCTTGAGTGAACAGATGTTATTATAAAAAAATATTCTATATCTTAAGGGTAAAAGAATATACTTTGTTCAGTTTTGGATCTATCTTGGAACCAGAATTACTGAGCTGCTTTGGATCCAACAATTCATATGCATAGGTTCAAAATTAGATTAATAGTTTTATCTTCCTTTCTTCTGTCCCAACCATTCTGTAGTTTTAATAATATCAATGAAATATGAATAAATTAACTGTTGTTTCTTTATACATAGTACCAAAAGGGAAAAAATGCCTGTTTAAAGATCTCTAATTACAATCTGAATTTTGTATAAATGCAAAACTTCCTGTGGCATTCATTCCAAATAGATATTGGCATTTGGTGCTGCAGAAATTTTTACCAGTTGAGTTGTGTATGCTGAAATATAGAATCTGTAAAAAGTCGAAGTATCATACTTCAATTGAAGTGTTAGAAAAAGAGGATCAAGACATACAGAGAGCTGAATTACAGCCATCGCTCTTCAGTTACTCTTTGAAGATCATTTTCATTTCCATTTTGATCTTAAATCTTACTCATAAGTAATTAACATTTGGGGATGCATGACAGATGTCATGTACCACCTCGTCTTTTTGGGCAGGCTTTTCTTGTCTTGGCTTTTCCAGATAGAGTCTGGACCTAAAATAATTTGGGAAAAAAAATAAAATAAGAGAGAGCTAGATGAACCTACTTTGGCTTGCAGACAACAACATGAAGAAGATTAAAGTTTCTTCTAATATTTAAACATTCTTCCAACTTCATTTTTACATATTTATTTATTTATTTTTAAATAGATTTAAAATATTTATTCAATCTGTAGGTTTTCAGATCTAGAATACCACTCCAAAGATGAGGCTATAAATTTAATGCAAATAGCACAAGGAGGATTATTCCACTTACTTCTCTTCGAATTTCCCAGCTAATGAATCTTACAGCTGATCCTACTGATACTCCAGGATATGAAAGATGATGCTGTCATTTCATCTGCAAACTGGAGACCCCTCACTGATGTTTTCTGGGCTTACAGCATTCATGATTTTCATGTTTAACTTTATCTCCACAGTTTGCTTTACTTTTTCATCAAATAGAAACATCATGAAAAATTATGAAAAAAAGTATTTGGAAGTTCTATTAATTTAAATGTATCTTAGGGACGAGGCAGCCAGCTGAATTTTCAATCGAAAAACCTGTAAGTGATCATCACTAAGCTTGCAAGGCAGCATTAAGCATCATCTTCAAATCTTAGAGTTTCCCATCAGTTCTTTAGGAGAACTGCAGTGAGATTCTTGTGTTTATTCTTAAAGTGGAAAATGCTCTGAAGAAGATTAGATCCAACAATTTTGCATTACAGGAAAAAGGAAATTAACAACAAAAAAGTTAGAAAGTTAAGAGTTAGAAAGATAACACCTATTCACCCTTATTCACCCTGCAGAATCAAGACAGTCATGAGAAGATACTGCATTTAACTGCTATGTTAATAGAAGAATTAGATGAGTTGCAGTAGCAGAATATTTAGTTTGAGCTATGTGGGAATAGTAACTGGAGTCACATTTTTAACTATGATTCCTGAGACATCTTGGCTGTGCTGTTACTAAAGACAACAAAGCACAAGGCATACCAAAAAAAGCTCATCAGGATTTTCACATTCCAAGATCAGTTTGAAGAGCTCTCAGTTATAAAAAACACCTTTCTGCCTGTATGATACCGCAAAAGTTTGCCCACATAGTAGCATGGTTACTTTACAAGAGGGAGATTCAAACTGTAAGCAGACACTTGGAGATGAAGAAATTGGTCAATCAGAGGTCCATAAAATGAAAAAATTAGGAGACAATATTAGTAGAGCCTACAGAAATTTGATTTACAAGTTGCTTTTTTTAATAGAACTTTGTACTAGTCCCTTGCTAAACTCGAGGCAGCTTTGTCTATGACAGGCAATTCTACAACGTTCCAAAGCCATTGCAAATCAATCAAAAATCACACTTTAGGGCACAAAGTGTTAGAAAATTAAGAGAACATAACTTGAATTATTTTGATTTGAGATCTCAGGGTTCACTTCTTCAATCTTTTGTCTCCAAACATAGATGTACTTACTCAAAAACAAGCCTTCAAACATTCACGTAACTGCTTGTGAATTAAGGGGGAAAAGAAAGAAAATGAAGAAGAGCACCTCCCTTAAAAAAACTAAACACATTAAATTTCAATCTTAGTTGAGTTCCTACACCTTGCACTGCTGGTCCCTGGGCTGCAAGTCTCACGATAATTTGAGCCAACCAGCATCTTCACCTTCTGCACGCCTTTCCTCCCCTTCCTCACCTGGTTTTAATTAGTATCCAGATCACTTGTGCCCTGTTATCTTCCATGTAAAGTGCTTTTCTTTCCTTTAACAACATCAAAATCCAGCAATTCAAAGTTTTACAATGGTCAAACAAAATTATTTATCACTGGCACACTTACCAGTAGCAGGTTACTCTGTTGCCTTCTTTATAATATCATGGCCCTGCATGAAATTTTAAAGAACTTCAACATTTAGAAGTAGAGTAAAATGGGGTGCAGTTCTCATTTTTAATCATATTCTTCTCTGTTTCTCAAGTAAAATTTAGTTAACTTACTGTCTTAGATCTTATCAGGATTCTGATATGGCTCTTCACTGCATAGATGGGTATCTTAGACTCTCAAAGGCCATATTCCCGTATCATTTATTTAGGGTTTTTTTGTTTACCTCCTATTTGGATAAAACTTTAGGCCTATACTGGCTGGCTGAGGACACTGAAAGAGGTTACAGTGTGGATTCCATGTTTTTCTAAGCTACAACCTGTTTGTACTGAGGACTCTGGGTAAATCACCGCAGTGATGGTATTTTTTCAATTATGTCTTTTACAATTGTAATGTATTTAGTGCTGTTGTGTAATGATATGGGTGCTGGTCTGTGTTTTTAGTAGAAATTAATTAGTTACTCCAAACTAGCTAGGAACATGATTTTAAACAAGACTAGGGGGAGTTTTAAAATGACCCAGCTATTTCTAGTATAAATTCAGTGTTTCTGCACAACGTTAGTGTGTTGGACACCAAAACCACAGGATTGGCTATAAATTGTGGTTTGAGCTGGTGGAGGTGGGGAGGAGGAAGCAAGGCTTACACTTGTACTGGAACTGTCTTAAACCTCTATTTTAACCCATTTGATTATCTTCCACTAACTGGCTTGTACCAGAAAATATGGGAAACAAATAAGATGATAGGTAAAAGATTGTCAAACTTCAGAATCTTAGTTGCTAGTTGGAAGTTTTCCTTCTTTCATGATCTGTTTCTTCTAAGCACTATGTTTAGAACTAGGGACAAGCAGTAGTCCAAACGTACATTTTACTGAAAAAATTAAAGGACCACTGTGAAAATTACAGGAAATGCTGGAGTATGTAATCTTTTCTGAACTGTCTGACACACATTCCGGAAACAAATCTGTGCTGGAAACACTGATTATATATACCAGGTATAAAAGCATAACTGGCAGTTAAAACCTTGTTGAACAATGCAATGATACTGTATTTCTTAACTTGGAAGGTTGTTCATCCAGCCTGCTCAGCCAGGATGTTCATCCGGCCCGTTTACCATTTATGAGACATTGTGTTAGCATTGAATTAGCTTATAGATTGTTTTAATATGACTTGAAGCAGTAGGGTGTATAATTGTTTGAATGTTTCTTTCCACTGACTGCACAGCATTACTTCTTTCTGCACCTGAGAAGGCTTTTTCCTCCACCTGAACACTTAACAAGCACATTTCCAGATATTCAGAAGCAAATGCAAACAATTTAGAACAAATCTCGTACCTGTGATTAGGGCCTAAAATGAAACTCTACCAAACAGAGTCTGTACAGCTAAGTTTTGTAACATTTTGTCTTCTTTTCAGTGGTTCTTGTTATTATTTGCTTCAGCAAGGCATTGTAGCACAAGACACCCTTCCTTATCCTAACTCCTGTTTTCTGGAGAGAAAAGTAATTTTAAACCCTCTATACAGTAAAGTCTGTACGTACAAAAGGTATGAAGACTCATTGGGATGAGCAGCTTTTGGTACCATTTAACATTTGCTAGACTGACATTTATTTTCTGCCACAATTTTCTGGGTGCTGTGTCATATTGTTGATGTTACAAGTTAAATTTCCCACCAATTGCTAAATGGACTTTACCAATAAAACTCAGGCTTGGGAATCCCTATGAGACTGCGCTTTAAATTGCCTACACATATACAAGTCTACAAAGTACTTGCATCAATCATAGTAGTGTGTGAGAAATACCATAATGTGACTTAATGTCTGTATAGCATTTTCAGATTCATAATCAGTCAAAAACATTACCATGATGTTTTTTAAATCTGCTACTTTTTTTTTTATAAGCCAGAAATAAAACAGAGTAAAGGTGGTCAGACAGGTTGCCAATTAATTGGGAATCACCAAAGAGTACATGGTGAGGAAAGCAATTACTGCAAAGTATAGAACTGAGAAAATGCAGCCATTAGGGAAATCTGGTATTAAACCTTCAAAGGAACGTAAATATTTAATTTTTTTAAATTATTTTTTGTATAATGCATTAATGTGCAATGAATGTGGCATGTAATGCGTGTAAAAGTACTTCTTGGTCAGCACGGAAGGCAGCAAAATGCCTAACATATTAAAGCTTACATGTCAAAAGTGTTTTTATACTTAGTTGACTGGTCAGAAGACAGCACATTTATGTTATTCTAAATATAAAATACTGTGTACTTTTATTTACATATTCTTCTTTAGAAAGTCATGTGATTTACTAAGTCATGAGTTTGGGTCAACTAAACTGAAGTGCCATGAATGGACTACATGAGTGGCATTACAAGACCAAGTAAAGTAATTAGTGATAATGACAATTACAGATACTTTTTATTTATAGTTATGATATGCTAAGGCTTGCAATACTCTTGGATAAGGCACAATACAATTGGTGTTTTATGTACAGGTAGATAAAGAAGGTTGAACTAACCTGATCAAGGGCTCTGTGTGCGATCCTTATACTTGGGTCATACTTCCATGTACGATACCACATATGATAAAAGTGTACAAACCAAGCAAATCCTATTATAAATTAAAGAATCTCTCACTATAACCTTCCTATTCCAAAGTTAGGAGGAAAAAATGTACCAGATTCTAAAGAACATCAGTTAAATGTCTATCATGCCTGAGTTCTATGATAATTGATACGATATATGATATGAAATGTTTGCAGTGGTGACAAATGTCACAAAAGCCACTATAATTGCCACCCTTTGGGCAGATGATAAACTTTGTAACAAAGAGGTCAGGGGCCTGTGCATTAAAGGTTGATGGCTGGCCAACATTAAGTTTTATTTTGTACTATATGGTAAGTAAGAAATGTTGTACACAAAGCACTGAATTATCTATTTTTATCCACTTAGTAATACACCATAATGATGCCTCACTTTGGTAAGACACATCTTGTCCTCTGAAGAACTTGCAAGCAAAGCAAATGAGCAACAGGATAGGAAACAGGCCCAGAGTGACATGCTTGGGTATATATGAGAGAGTAAGAGCAACAATTGAGAACACAACTCTGGTCCCCATGCTCCTGCTAGTACCTCAAATACTATGTCATGTTACTTAGCCAAGACAGTACTGGGAGTTTTGTTACTATAAGCACACTAAACAGTTACAAGTGCTTGTAAGTGCATGACAGCATTTGGGATCCATTGTGTCTAGTACTTACCACTGAAAACCAGCCTAGGAGAGGTTTTTACTTTTGCTTTTTCAGAAACCTATCATTGACACAAGGGGATAGATATCAAAAGAGGCTTGAAAATGATTTATTGAAAAATGTAGTTCTTGCCAACTGAACTAGACAG
The DNA here is from genome assembly GCF_000708025.1 of Charadrius vociferus. Lineage (NCBI taxonomy): Eukaryota > Metazoa > Chordata > Aves > Charadriiformes > Charadriidae > Charadrius > Charadrius vociferus. The sequence goes on along the minus strand of NW_009647735.1, from coordinate 3,526,207 downwards.
CTGAACGTAGAAGCAGCTACGCTTTTATTAGACTAACATAAAATAAGAGGTGTATGTAGTTCTGGTAGTCTGTAGTTCTGGACTCAAAGGTCCCTTCATCAGTTATCATCTTCCATTCTTGTGAAAGGAGCACTGAGATCTCCACATCATGTGTATCAGCCAAATTTTCTCCTCCCCCATATCTAATAAAGGTTTCTTTATAGCAAAAATGCTACTGTTTCTCTCTTTGTGAAAAAATTCTGTTCCAACTCTATCATGGAGAAGGATCTTAAAAGATAAATAGCACTAAGGAGAGCTGTTTGTTTTTACCAGTTGCATTTGTGAAGGACAGGCTGACTGGTGTGTATCTCTGTAGGTACTAAGACCTAACTAAAAAAAACAGTGGGTGACTTGTCATTGCATCAAAAGCTGTATTTCTATTCTATTCCTTATAATGTGGTATTTATTAAATATAATTATCAACAAATGTAAATGACAGCACAGCAAAGAAGGACTTTTCTAAATAAACATGCCTCATTTCAGAGGAAAAAGAGTGATGCTCAAGAGTGATTTAAACACACTTGGGGTCTAGCTCTCTTGCTAAGAGGAAGAGGTAGTGCTAGACCTTAAGTGAACACATCTAAACAGCATAAAGAGAATGAAAATACAGAGTAGGAGCAAATGTGACCAGTAAGATAGATAGTAAATGTAATCGAATAGGTACTAGGATACAAGACAGATGTGGAATTTCAGGAAAAATGCTGATACAGATGGCAAGACAAAATAAGTACAGCCAAGGGAAAAAAAAACCCAGTAATTTGATCATAGTATCTTTCAGTAAAGAAAAATCTAGAGTTACACTGCCAAGGTACAATTTTTACAAAGAACTGTACTTACAATTCTGATCACACAGATAGCCTTGTTTGAACTGTAAGGCTGCATGGACTAATACTTAAAAAATATGTCACTTCACTAAATTACTACTACATTTGAATCACAATATGTAATGTAAAAATGGGTAAAGGACTCATTGTTACTACTTTGATATGACAGTAAAATCTTCTGGTAAACTGCTAACTTCCAATTTGGCTTTCTGCATTAAAGTATGTCTGAAATACAGTGCTTTGTATGAAATTGGAATAGGAATGCTTCACTTTTTGATATCACTTGAGACCTGAATCTCAGTCTACATGGGAAATGAGAAGGCCACAGCACACTGTGCAGCACAATGACAGGTTGTGTGCTGTAAAACAAAGAGAATTTTGGCGCATCATATTGGTGTGAAGAAGCACTGCTGTGGGGCTATGTAAAAGGTGTGTGGGGAGTGGAAGAATACAGAAAACAGAAACAGAGAGAGAAGCCAGCTGTGAATAGCACTGACAGAGGTTTTACTCAACAACCTATTCTAGAAAATGTGAAAGAAAGTAATCATCATTTAAAACAATTTTTAAATGATTACTAATACGACCTCAATTATGTTTTCTTTGCCTGCACCCACGTGTTTACAATCTGAGAATAACTGCTAAAGATGCTGGATAGTGCATATTTTCTTGGAAGTATATTTTCATATTAAGCAAATGTCAACACAAACATCTGCAATTTGTATTGCTTGTAAGAGTAAGGAATAAATGTAAGGTGGATCACCACCACTCTCTTCAAATAAAGTTATTGTTACTTTGTGGCTGTTAGTGTGTGTATTTTTGCACTTCAAAATGTAAAGAAAAGCATGTTGATTATTAAAAACATTGCTCCTCTTTTACAAAAAAATGAAGTAAATACTAACATACAGTCTTCAGTGAGGAACAGACTGTGAATTACAATGGATTTCAAAGGGAATACTCCACCAAAATTCACTGTTTCTTTACAAGTAATTTGGTTAACACTTAATTTCAAAGTAAGCGCAGAAACAAACTGAAATATGATGCTGTGAGAAAGACACTGAAATTAATTTAAAAATTATTGCAGGTACCACAAAAAAGAACAAAGCTGTAAGACTTTGTACTTTTAATTTCTTCTTTCTCTATTTTACACAGCTGAGTACCCTAAAATCAGTGTGTATTAGTCAGCACAACAGAACAAGATTCTGTGCTGAACTTTGACCAGAAGCATATTAAATTTGTATTCATTCCCTTCTCTGTTGGCTGACACATTTGGGTAGGAAACAAAATCTTTACATCTCTTTGCTCTGTGCCTGAGAAATGTGGAAAAGACACTAGTTGCCCAACGTTTGCTCCATCTTTTGAGCCTGCAGTGAACAATTGAAGGGACTGCGCTGAGGTATGCTTTTGTCTCCCAGTATTTTCATGTCACAGTTTGCCCCTGTAAATGAAGAACCAAATGGTGTTTTTGAGCAGATAACAGGTCTGATCCTTCAGGCTTTCTGGGCCTGAAGAAAAAACTACTCATGCCAATGAAAACCTGTAAAGTGGTTTCTGTGGGTAAGTGGTTGAGAAAATAGCCTGTGGGGCACTTCCAGATGCTATGCTCAACATTTGTATACAAGGTAGAATGAAATTAGCAAGTGGTTAAGAACTGAAAGTTGCAATATTTGGTGTGGGCCTTTTTGTTATCAATTTAAATTATTTTCTTTTGCTTTCTTTTTAATTTTTGAGTAACAAAAAAAAAGAAAAACAAACCATGAAACATTTAAAAAGTGATTCATTCCAAAAGAAAAAAAAAAAAGAATGTATGTATTATTGCACTTACTTGATGGCTTGTTACTGATGCAGTCTCTTTACCCACTTGTACATTGCCTATCTTATTGCAGGAAGTGGAATATAATAAAGGACTAGAAGTGTGTGGATGTAAATTACGAACTTCTGAGATTAAACAGTACTATTTTAGTTCCTGTTCTTGTTGTTCAAACAGTTACACAGGATTCCACATACCGTAATTGTGGAAGGTGCTGAGAGATTGCATCAATCTGTGAGGGTATCCTGTGTAGTACTTTTTTTTGGTTATATTGAATTACACACTTGACAGAAATTTGGATTAGACTTTCCTGTATTTTCTCTAGAAAGAAATTTTATTTTTTTTTTAATACCTGTTTATTCTGATCTGTTAAAATTGTATATCATTTTTATCATACTAAACAGAAAAATATGATTTAAATTGTTTATATGGTGTGGCTGGATCAGAAGAAGAAAAAAAATAATCAGTAGGTATTTTGGTGTTAGTGCCAGCATTGTCAGGAAAACACCATTAAATCAACTCAAGTTAAATTCAAAAAGTAAGTAAAAAAATAGTTTGTACTAAGAACAAGTATAGCTAAATAATCAAGAACCCATTCCTTAATTTCCCAAGTGCAGTAAGAAAAACCTTCTCATCCTGAAGGACTGCTGTGCTAAAGATTAGGCAATAACTGGATAGTAAGTAAAGAAGGAGTAGGAGAAGCACTGTGACTTAACATTCTTGGTTTTTAAGGCAATTTCTTAAGTCAAAGACTAACTGGCACTGTTTTTTTATGGAACAGCCTATATCTGACTCACTCACTGATAAATTATTCACAACATGAAAGCATATGTAAAATTTGTATGTGTATGTACAATGCTGGTTGTATACCTTTTGCTTTAAGGCATCAGAGAACTACTGGTCTGGACAACTGCATGAATTGGGACATGTGGCACATGTATCCCAGTCCCTAATCACCTTATACCTAATCGGACAAAAACCCTGCAGGATTCACTTGAAAGTCTACATTGGTGTCAGAGCTGACCTTCTTAAAACAAGCCAATAACTATGGAGCTCCACAAGATGGACTTCAATACAGCAAGCGAACGCTGTCAATTTTTACAAAATCCATGAAAAACTGTAAGAGCAGTTGCAAATCTTACTTATTTCTCCATTATTCTAATGTGAAGCTGTTTGGTAGGCTCTCGATCATCCCTTTTTCCTGTCTGTTTGGGATTTTCTATGGGCTCTTTCTACAGCTCTGTCTCTTTTAAGAAGTTCTTGGGTTGATTATAGCCTTTTCTATAGAAGACACTGGTAGACTCCTTTAGGGGAGGTAAAACTGCTAACTTGGAAATAACCCTTAAACAGTTAATTTCAGGGTATTTTTATTCAAGTACATTAGGGCAAGTGCATTGCTTAGGTCAGAGCTGTGGCCTGCCCTGTTGCCTGACTTAATTTAAAATAATGCCCTTGTGTCTGTAATGCAGAAATGACTGTTAACTGGCGATTCCCTCATTCCTTGGAAAACCGTATTGTATCTTGCTAACCTCAGAGAAAACAAAATAATTTCAGTCCAAATTAAAAAGTATTATCTACTTATTGGAAAGACTATGTTTTTATTTTACTTTTTATTTACATAAAGTATTGGAAATTTCTTTTGTTAGTTTGCATAGTCAGGCTTCTGTTAAAACAATAACAGATGCAAACTTCCATATAGCGTAATACTCATCTTTTATTATAACTAAGTAGAAATATGTCTTAGAAATCACAAGCTTCTCATAATTAGTAAGAATTTCCTGATCAATTTGCAACTAGCTATAAAAAAACAATATAAGAAACATAGTAACTGAGTTTTTCACCTGCCAGTATTATGGGATTGGCTTAAAAATCAGAATGCTTTTAGTAAATTGTTAAAAGGAAATTATTTTTCTAGTAGTTCAGGAGTAAAAGTTAAGATCTTATAATTAAGAGAAAAATACTTTAAGAAGGAATCCTGATATTCTAAGCAGCGATGTATTAAGAAATTAAGACAATACATTTAAGGGATTAATAACTGAGAAGTCCAAGGGAAACTGTCATCCAGCTGAAGTGCTTCTGATAGGATCCTAATGTAATTGGTTCTTTGTCCTTTACTGCTTGACATTTTATCAATGAGCTAGAAGAAAACATCAAATCATCTAAGATAATTACTGTAGATTACACAAAGACAGATAATGAAGAGGCCAGGTCACTGATCCAGATCACTGAGGTGAATTCAAACAAATACTCTGTATTACAATACAGCCAGATTTAAAAAAAAAAAAACCACAAAAAACCCCAAAAAACTAAACAAACCAAAAAACCAAAACCACCAAAACCAAACAACAACCCATACATCTAGGACCAAAAATAAAGGTAGTACTTACAGGAAAAATAAAACATCAGGTCATTGGGATCATGGTGGGTAGATAGCTGAACGTGAGCTTATGTTGTTGTCCTGGTTTGAGGTAAAACAAAACCAATTTTCTGTTCAGTAATTTTACTCTGCAGCAAAGCCTCGTCTCACTAACTGAACTCTCTGAAAATAACAGCATATTTTTCTGACAGCAGTCCACTTCCAGAGTGATAAGACCTGATGTTTATAGTGAATACCAAGGCATGGTATACAGAGCAGCTCTGGTTTATACTTATTGCAATAATGACCAAGGTCAGCTAATTTTGTTATTTGGGTGGAGGGTCAGAAGCGGAAGAGGGTAGAGAGGTCCCCCCTGTGGGGAGGAGTGGACAGGACAGGTGACCCAAAACTGACCAACAGGGTATTCCATCCCATCTGCCTCGTGTTCAGTTTAAAAGCTGAGGGATCAAAGCATCAGGGCTCTTTCTTCAATGGCTGGCATTCAAGGACAATTCTGTCTATTTGTCTGCCTTTGATCCTGATCCATGCACTCCTATAATCCAGATCTGGAATCCAGTTCCTGTCCATTGTGGAATGCAGTCCAGGACTTTCCCAGTGCCTGCCAGTGACTTGATCATCATCCTGGGAGCTCGATACTGGTTTTGTATACACTGTATATATTCCATTATTTCTTTTTTTTAAAATATATATTGTTAGCTTTTCTTTTTATTACCTTATTATTATTATTTCATTAAAGTAGTTTAGTTTCTTTTAAACTCATAAGGCTCTTTCTCTCTCCTCTACCTCTCTCTGAAGGGAGAGATCAGAGAGAGCATCAATTGTTCCTTTCAGTGGCCAATCCGGCCCAAACCACAACAGTTAAGCTGGCCAACGGAGGGCGGTCAAGCTTTGCCCTGCAGCTGTACAGTCACTGAGGTACCAAGGCACAGTCAACATGTGGAGCAGCTGGGGGCTGCAACGGGGAGCCTGAGGACGCTCACCACAAGCTGCATCCCCAGAGGAGCTGGGAAAGGTGAGCAGAGCTGGCCTGGGGACAGTGACCGTGCCAGCCGCAGGCTGGGGAAGGCCCTGAGGAGGAGGCTGGTGCACGGTGAATCCGGGACATGAAGTAAGTGTGCAAGGCCAGGTCAGGGACAGCACAGCACAGACCCAAATGCCTCCATTGCTTTCACTTTTCTGTGGATGAGTTAAAGTATGTTGTGTATTCACAACCTGGCAGGCACCACAGTTCACAAGCTCTGAATCTCGTTAGTATCTGGGTTAGTTAGCTTATTTCTACTTAATAAATAATTAAAAGACCGAGAGCCTAGCAGTAGAAAAAGCTTACAGTGGTCATATTTAATTTGCAGGAAACTTACTGATCCTAAGCACACACACGTTTAATCATTCTCTGTCACCCTATGAAGGGAGGAGGTCTTTTCTGAGTAATCACTAAAAGCAGCTCAGAGAGGACACAGCAGCTGGGTGGCGCATCAGGGGACAAGGCGGCTCAATGCACTTATACCGAAAGGTCTCCGGCTGCTCCTCACCTGTGCTGCCACGGTCCCAGAGATCCCGCGCCGCCCTCGTGAGGGAGCAATTACCGACGCCCTCCGGCAGCTGCCGCCGCTCAGCCTTTGCCG
>NW_009647735.1:3508472-3510471 GCF_000708025.1 Charadrius vociferus | reverse complement strand
CGGTTCTGGGGGCCGGTCCTGCTGGCGCTGGCCAGCCGCGGGTCGGGTGCGCCTTCACCCCTCCGGTCACGCTCGGTGCGGTTTTCTCGGTCTGCAGCTTTCTGTTGGTCCGGCCCAAATCTGTCAGCTGGCCCTTCACCAACAGTGGCTCGTCTGCTGCTCTCCTTCCAGGGCCACCTGGCTCATGGTACCTGTACGGGTGTGGGACGTACCCCATGCTGTGTTCCCCACCACCCCTCAATCTGCGTTCTGCCCTGTTAATGGCCCTGCGTGGGTCGAGCCACCAGCCCTACTCTGGCCAGTGACGGGTCAGCCTTTGCGGGTCACTGTGTTTGGCCACTGCTGGGTGTTTCCATCCTGGTTGTGTCTGGTGGTGCCTCCGTGCCTCTCCTCAGGTCCTCCGACAGTCACAGGCCTCGAGGACGAGCTCCTGCTGATTGGCTTGTGTCTTCATTTCAGGAGACTGTAGAGTAGTTCTCAAACACCGCCTGTGTCTGAGATGACAATATACTTATCTCCTGTTTAGCGTGGTTGCTTCTGTGCTACAGATACACGGCATGTTTCTTCAAACGGGAGCTAATTTAGAGAGGGGAAGGGCCTTTCTCTGTTTAATTCATCATCCACAGTACACTGATTGAGAATGTGGCACTCTGCAGGAGGGAAAAGAAAAACAAACTGAAGATGTGTTTTTGTCATCACCAGCGTGTTGTGGAATTCTTGCAGTTTTCCTTGAATTTTAATTGAAAACTGAAATACTCACAATGTATAACTCTTTTACAAAATCACTCCAGTAATTACAGCTTTCTCAAGCTTAGGTGTCATTTGTGGCTGATAGCAGTGTTTGAAAGGTTGGCAAATAAAGGGATTAGATAGGTTGAAATAAGAGTTAGTAATTTTTAATTAGAATTTTTGTTGTTCTTTTCTGAAACATTGCTTAGGTAATGATTTGGTGTGGGTTTTCTTTTTTTTTTTTTTTTTAAGGTGTTCGCATAATCAAAATGTCTAAACTAATGTCTTTTTCCTTTTGGGCTGTAAGTCAGACATCTAAATGACTCCCTTAGTTTTTAAGTTGTGAAGTAGTGTCACTGAAAACGCTATCGTACTTTTAACTATATACAAAATTCTTGGGGGTTTTTTTTTGGGTGCCTGTATATTTGTGTCTCTATTTACTGCATGCTTCAATACTGTTTAATTTGGTAGACTTTAAACAGGTGCCTCAAGGTAGGTGTGCATGCTGGGCTTGTCTGAATGAGGATTAGTGGCTCAGTGAAATTTTGATTAAGCTGAAGTTCTTGGACAATGAAACTCCAGTTGGGAGGATGGGAAGCTAAAAAGGTTACTGACTAGTAAATAGGTTTTAGAAGTAGAGGTTTCTCATGTTTCTGGTGAATTTTACAAATCTGTGATGTTAGCTACTTGTTTTTGATGGAGCTGATAATCAGCATTATGCTGAACAGGTGAGACTATTTAACATTAAGAGCAATAAGTAGTGAGGGTGAAAGAAAATGTGTGATGGTGGAAAATGAGGTGTATGTACTGGTGGGAGACCTCAGGTAACTAAGTAACAGTGTTTATTCTGAAAGATGAAGACTACTTTATTCACTCTTTGTGTGTATCATAAATTGTATGTTAAATATGTAATTAAGACAGTTATTCACAAGTCTTTATATGGAACCCTCAATGTACTGGGTTACATGACCATGAATTCATGGCTTCCGGAAGCTGCGAATATGACCCAAAATCCTGTCTAGGGTGGTGGTGATCATCAAACACCTGTTAAACCCAAGGTATAATGTTCAGGCAGGATATGTGGTATTGTCCATATGTTTTGTTTTCCCAGCTTGATTCATAAATCACATTCTCATTAAGAATACTCATTCTTACCTCTTGTCATTAGGGAACTTCTGGTACTCTCTTATGAAATTGATCTACTTCCTGTTATTCTTGTATTATGTGTTTCTGACTTGGTGTTTATTTATTTTAAACAAAGAAACTAGTT
>NW_009647735.1:3452694-3508439 GCF_000708025.1 Charadrius vociferus | reverse complement strand
TTTGGTAAGAAATGTAGCAAATATTGAAGTTGAAAGAAGGAGGATACAATTGTTTCTGAGAACAGATCTTTCTCCTGCACATCTGTGTAGGATATAACTCATTAAAATGTTCCTTTTTGTTTTTCATCACTGTCCCCTTCATAGTAGCATGAACTCTCTATGCATGTGAATTGTATAACCTTCTTGCATAATGCCCCTGCTTTGTACTTAAAGTGAATATGTCACTACGGTCCATGTGGCATTGTATAAATCTTCAGAGATAGCGAAAAGAATATTATTCATCATGATATTGATTCTTGTGGCACTCCTATACTTACTGCACTCCTTCAAAACTATTCTGACTTGCAAGTCTCCTTTGATTTGAAATCTGCTTTTATTAATCTACTCCAGTAACACAAATATTCTAAAGTAACTTTGTAGATTTGCTCTTTATATTGGGCTGTCTCTAAAGCTTTGCAAAAGTGTAGATAAACTGTATTACTTCTCTTGTCTTTCTGATAAAGTATCTTTTCCCCTTAAGTCTCCAAAATGTCTTTGTTAATATCCTTTATTAATGAGTGGAGCGATTGAATGATTTGTGAGGAAAGGCTATTGTAGTTTACTGCCCTTACAGTATTCTGTAAAGGTAGGGAAACCAAAGGGAGGCATGGGGAAGAGCTTTGGTTTAGGGAGCTGGACTTCAGCTAGGAAGGTCTCCTGCTTCAGCAAACTCAGAGATTGGTTTGTGTGAAGACAGAGATTACCATGTTAACTGAACAGCAAGTGTCTGCAGCAAGTGAACCTGACCGGGAACCACTGAATTTAAGTACTCTTTTGTTGCTTGTTTTGACACTTCTGCTGTGACTAGGTCCTCAGTTACTCACATTCCTCTCTACTGAGAAGACACAAAAGTCAGCTGCAGTCATTAATGAAATTGTGTGCTTTCCTTATGTATATTACCTTGGCTATCTGTACCCAGATATCCTCTTGACAGCCTTTGTTTTACAACTGCCTCATTCTTGTCTTGGTACAGTAACTATGTTTTAAAATGGTCATTGTAGATTCATGCACCTTTTCTGCCTGAGAAGAGAGAGATAATTGATTTGCATATCTAATGAATATTAATAGGATACACACCTGTGCTAGTACTTTCTTTCCTTGTTGCAGATGATTATTTAACAGAAAATACCGTAGAAAAGCCAATGCTGGATATGCGTGCAAGCAATATCATGGCTAGTCAACTGTAGTTAATACTTTATTGTTTTGAAATAGCATGTCTGTTTAAAAATTCAGACTAACTCTGCTTCCTCAGTGATTCTTTGGGCTAAATACTAGCTTCAGATATTATCAGTGGAGAGTGACTCATGCTTTCCTCTTTCCCTTCCTCTTCCCCTTGACACATGATGGCATGTGTATTAAAGATCCTTTTCAGGTTAAACTGTAATGGTTGGAATTTGTTTTCCTATACGGTTTTATGTTTTATTTTAATTTCTGATTGATCAAGTGTCTGTTCTTAAAAGTATGGTAAGAGTTTCCTTATGTTCCTTTTGAGCCCTACCAAATAGCTTCAAGTTAAAATCCTCATAATGGAACTTGATATAGGCTTAAACTGAAACATGTTAGCGTGTGCGCTGGTGAAATAGGGAACAGTCACTGCTACACACACTTTTTATTAAGTAGGGCCCTAGAGGCTAGAGCATAAACTGGTTTTTGTCAGGGCCCGTGGTTGTACTAATGGGCCCTAATTGCCCTGACCAGACTTACTTGGGGCCTTTTCTCACCCAGACCCCCTGCACAGTCTGCCTGTTGGTCCAGAGCCCTTGCCAGCACTGCACTGCAGGTACACCTGTACCTAGCTGTGTCTCCTGCTGTCTTGGCTTACTGACTGTTTTTCCTGGATGGACCTTGGAGCTGTACTGTGGGTAACTCCTCTTCAGTCTCATATCTGGTTCTGTCTCCAGGAGGAAGGTTGAATTTGTGTCATAGCCAGCACCCCCATCCTGTCTCTGACCCTGCCTTCTACCTACCTGGATGCACCCTGGACCTTTCCTTGTCTGGATCCTGTGGAAGCTGTCCCTCTCCCAGCCTAGCCCTGTCTGATCCTGTGGGACTGTGTCCCCTGTTTGGTAGGGCTGCCCTTGCCTGTGCTGGGGTCACCCCGAGTTCCTGGCTTATCTCTGCTTTTGGAGCAGCCCATCTTCTTGCTCTTCCCTGACAATTTATTTGTAATGTCAAGTTTGCAATCTCTTGTAAAGTTGTTCAAAAACATTGTAAAGGTCCTATCATCAAGCAAAAGCTCATGTTGCATATCTTGCACAAAGGATCTTGTGTAAAAAGAAACCCACTTTCTATTTGAAGGAGGAACTTTTCCTGCCAGCAGAGTTCCCAGGTGACATCCAGATCAGCAATTTTGCAGACTTAATGGCCAAAGCAAATGGAACCTGATTAAGGAATGTTTCTTTTAAAGGTAATCTTACAAACATAAGGAAAATTGACAGTTCCCATCTGTAATCTGAAACTTCTGTAGATTTCATTTGATTTCTCAAAACTTGAGAATTTTAGTACAAAGAGAAAATCTCTGTGGTTCATGTAACTTAATATGTTTAGAGATGTGAAATGCCTGGGCAAAAAAAACCCTAAGAAAGGATAAGGGAAAAAAAAAAATCAATCATAATGATATTTGTGCATGCAAGACTACTAAGACCTGGTAGAAAACTCATGGGAAAGCATTGTGGGAACAGAATCTCTTGTCTACCCCTTTTGGGACTGTATTTAGGATCCAGAATTTGCTTTTGAAGAAATTAGGGGAATGATCAACAATACTTCTTAAATTCACTATAAGCAAATAAGCATTAAACTGTAAATTCTGAATCTATTTTTAGTGAAGGGAACTGTCGTGGTTTGGCCTCAGCCAGCAACAAAGAACCACGCAGCTGCTCGCACAACTCCCACAGCTGTGGAAAAAGAAATCGACAGGGCAAAACTCGTGGGTTAAAATAATGCAATTCAACAGAACAGCAAAAGGGAAGATGAAAACGCGATTTCAATACCGCCACGAAGTGCACCGACCGAACCCGCGCCGCGGCAGCCCACCCCCAAGTGGCGACTGCTCTCCTCGCCCCGGCTAGCTGCTCTTATAGCCCGGGCATGGGTCATGTGGGATGGAATACCTGCCCCCCCTGCCGGCTTCTTGGGAAATTAACCCCATCCCTGCCGGAACCAGGACAGGAACTTTAATTATTTTAGAGTGGTTTTGATTCCTTAATGTAGAATTAAATTAGTCTTAAGCTGTCTGAAGAAACAAGAGTCATTTTGCAGAATAAGACTTGCAGAGCTGCTTGGTATCTTTAGGAGCTTGGCAGCATTTTTGTGTATTGGTGCTCTTGTATTTGTTTCCATTGCATTCCTGTTGTTTCCTCCTGCTCCCTGCACTAGTATGGAGAGCAGCTCAGGACACCATGCTTGTCCTTGCGGGGTGGAGGAAGCAGAGGTATCAGTGTGCTAGTGCTGATGTGTCAAAAGGAGGGGAAGGGATGTTTCTTGTGCTGTTCCTGAAGAGATACAAAATAGCTCAAAATGGTATGATATGAGGAAAGAACATGCTTTTGAAAGCCCTGAAGGGACTGAATATTTTGTAGCAGGAAGTTGGTTTGTTAAAATCTGCTGCTATGTGGAGGATGTGCATGATGATAAAGCTTTTCTACAGAAGTGTATGTTTTCATTCTGCTTTTATGGTAGAATACTTTTGTTCAAGTAGTTGTATTTCTGCATAGGCAGAAGCAGTGCCCAGTATGAGAAAGGTAATGGAATTAAAACATGAAAAAGTATGTGATAAGGTGGAAATCAAGTATGTAATGAGTGGAAGACAGATAGATGCAGATTTGCATTCCTTTCTTGCCTTCATTTAAACTGCTAAATAAATGATGTTCCGTATTTCAGTAACTGAGACATGATTTGATTCACTGAACATTTAATAAAACAACAATTCAATGCTATATTGTGAGTTTACTTGCACAGAAGATGAGCTACAGGAAGAATCCAATGGTAAATGGGCAGCCTGGCGATCCTCTGAGGTTTTTGTGCTGTATGCATAGCTTCTATAGCACGCATCATGTTTCATCTTTTATGTTTCTGTATCACAAAGATAACTATGGGAGCTCTCGGCAGGTGTTCAGCAGTTAGGAAAAAGTTGGAAAAGATTAGTACTTAAACAAAGAGTGTTTAGCTGATTAGGCTACAGTAGAATATTTTAGACAGCACACACAACAGGGTGCTACTACAAAGACTGTTACAGTATCAAACTAAGTAACATGAAAAGGAACAAGATGATTTAAATAGGGATTTTTTATTTTTTTTAGCTTTCTGTTAGGAATTTTTATAATGTGTAACTATGTGGTACCTCAGTACCAAGTAAATCTGCATAGCAGAATTTCCAGTGAGTCTTGCAGTATTTTTGTCCTTTTCAAACTTATTTTGCAGTTACACGGGAAGTAAGTACTATCTTATTGTACATTTCCAGCCTGTTTGTAGTGGTGAGACTAACTTTTTTTGTTAAAGTTAGGCAGGGTGATTGTAAACTGATGGTCATAAAGTTTATACACTTTTTAAAATTGGTGGTAGAATGGAGTCCTTGTAGGAAACTTTTGGTGTTATTCCTGTGAGATGAGAAGATCAAATAAATGCTAAATACTTTTCATTGTGTTATGTAGCCTGAAATCCATTCAGTTTCATTTATACTAGCAAGTTTACTCCAGGAAACAAAAAGGTAGCAATAAAGTATTAGATTAATTTATATAAACATGGAGCTGATATAGCTTTGGGACCATCATTGTGGTGATCCTTTCTACTGGACCTCTTAAGGCCCTACCGAAATAATTTAGTTTGGGACTCGGTATGTTTTAAAGGCTTTGAATCAGATATATTTAGTTTTCATGAGTATTCTGCTTCAGAACTTCCAATATGGTTCAAAATCAAGCCATTTTCTTTGTGAAGAGAGCATCAGACAAATCAAACACCTGGACCAAATTTGAACCAGTGAACAGCTACTTCATGTTCATGTGTTGAAACTTCAAGTAAAGACATGTAGAATGGTAGTCTTAAATGTCGTTTTGTACTTGGTACTGGGTAGAGCTGCAGAGTCTGACAAAATGGCAGACTTTTGCAAAAGAGAGTATCATTTGATTTTGATGCTTCTGAGAACTTATTCATATGGCTGCAGCACTCGCTGCCCATCATGTTACTTTGCTTGTATGTGGGCAGCTCTAATGTCTGATATGGAAATAAGTTTACACTTTCTTTATATGTTGCACTGAATTCTTTAGTCTCCTGCATGCTGGGGCTTAATGATCCTCCTCGTCTCCAAAGGCTTGTGACTGTGCTTGTTTCTTGTGTCATAGCAAGAAAATGATTAAAGGATGCTCTCTGTACCACCTTTAGAGTCATGTTGAAGATTTTGGGAATCATTGTAAAACTTACCATATTTGGAATCACTAGCTTTGTAGTAACACTGGTGGTATTTTTATCAGTTATCCTGATGACCTTCTGTTTTTTCTTTGGAGTCAAATTTCTCATTAATAAATCTTGTGCCTTGTTATCTGACTCTCTGATGTCAAGCTCTATATTGTGTATGTTTTCTTGTATATTTTTGTCTGACTTAAGTGGCGTTGTCTACCCAGAGTTTTCAGCTAGTTCAGCAAGTCAAGCTGAAAATGTTTTCTTCAGTACTGGATGATTACTTCAGATACAATGTGAAAATATTTCTGGGAATGCAGATTGGATGTTGCTTACTGTGATTTCCTTAAATTGGTTTCCATACTTAGAGGGCTCATTGAAAATCTGGCTAGATGACTTTGTCACTTCTGGACTGAGGAGCTTGTGAAATTTTTACCCTTTCACTTCAAAAGCATCTCTTCAGTGATTAGGTCCACTGTACAATTCTGATTCTTCATGAATTGGATATAGGAAATTGTGTCTCAACTGCTAAACTATGTTACAATTACATGTCAGAAACTAGAAGGTCAAACTTTGGCAGGCTAATTCGTACTAGATCAAATGGCTATGCCATGTAATTTAATAAATCATTTGGGTTTTGTTACAGTTTTATTTTTAATGAGTGGGTTGTCTCTCTAGGTTGTCATCTACTTAGTAGTGGATTGATATGAACCAGAGCCAAGTAATACAAACTTTTCTCCCATTCCAGATAAAGCTGTTATACCTATCTGTTCTTGCAACATAATGAAATGATGGTATAAACATATGTAGCTTTCACTTGGTTTATGTATTAATTTCTTTCATTTGAAAGAAAGCAACATACACTTGTGAAGAAAAAGGAAAATTAACATTAAATGCATGGTATTATCCAAAAGTCTGTATACAGAGTAGAGAATGGCATATTGAACTAGTCAGGAACTGAAAAAAATAACTAAAGAACTATTAAGAATATCACAAGTGATATCAAATTAGCAAGTCATATTGTTGTATTAATTTACTAGTGATAGTGGCAACCTGTTAAAAATCAGTACCTGTCAAAGTTGCTGGAAACCAGTGCCTCGATAAAATGCTGCAGAGACTCCTTGTGGACATTATACGTATATAACATAGTTGTTCTAATACTCTGTGCAGTTTGGCTTGGTAACCATTGCTTGAGTGGTTTAGGGACATCAAAGATAAGAGCTTCACACCTTCAACACCTGGTAGAACTCAGTCTGATATTTTGTTTAGATTGGATATCTTTTTCTTTAGCTGCTTTTCCCACCTTGCCCTGAAGCATAGAATCTGCTTCCTCCAGTTTTTATGTCCCAAGTTATCAGTGTAGCATACCATGGCAACTGCAGATTGAACTAATTAGCAAAAGGTGCTATCCTTTCTTTTCAGTGGCAGCTGTACATTTCCATCATACCAGTGAAACATTGAACAAAGCTTAAGTTTTGGCTTCTGTGAGTATCTGAGTTTCCTAACTCAGCAATGTCTTAGTAAGATATGTAGTATAATCATGAGTATGGTATTTTGGTTAGTGCCTTTTTATTGATGTGAACTGTTTCTACTTGGTATCTGGTAAAGATAAGTGAAGTTGGCTTGTCTAGAAAAGAATGAATTAGTAAGTAAAGGGGCAGCAGCAGTTGAAACATTATTCAGAATTTGCCTTAAAGCCATAGTAAGAAACAAATCTCTTGTAGCTTTCAATTCAGAATTTGCCTTAAAGCCATAGTATGAAAGCTACAAGAGATTTGTTTCTATGATGGTGTTTAACTTGCTGCTGAAAATTTAAGTAGCTTTCTGTTGTGTTAGATGTGTGTGAATTTATGTTTTATGTGGCTAAATGGAACACTGGAACTTGGAAGTGGAGTCTGGTTAACTGTTCCCACATTAGGATGGAAATACGAAAACTTGTTCTACCTCAGTTACTGTGCTGCCTTTGCTGTAGTAAATCAGCTAACTAGTTTGCCATCTTTCTTAATCTAAAATGGAACTACACTGAGAGTGAGTTTGATGTATTCAAAGTGTTCTGATTACTAATACTTATCCTTTTGTATTACATATATACTTCTAGTCAAAGATTATGAAGTGCTTTAAATAAATTTAAGCACTCATTTGCTTCCTTCCAAATAGATTGTATATTCTCTTGTTGTAAATAGAGTAACTTGCTTTAATTCATAGTTAACTGCTGATGGAGGTAGAACTGGATCTCTTTGAGGGAATCCTACCATCCTTCCACTCAAGAACTGATTTACTTTTATAGGTATATCTTAATTTTGAGTTTTGGGGAGCCTGTGGATGAAATGTGGTACACTATAGGATGCCTATTTAATGGCTCTCAGTTTGAAAAGGTGGAGTACTCCACAACTATTAACTCTGATGAAGTCAGACACAGAACACAATGGATCTAGACATCCAGCAGCTGTGGATATATTCATCCACTGCTTAACCTGTAACCGAGGTTACTGTTCTTAAATCTCAGTGCATTTGTGCAGCGTAAGCTTTTCAGAGCTGAAAAACTGGGCTATGTAAACCAGGGCATATTTTGGAAGGAGTAAGAAGAACAGTTTTCTGTGGTTCTACCTCTGTAAATTATATAGTGGTACACAATATCCTTTTTTTCAGATGAGAGAAAGGAAACAGTCATGCATTAGCTTGTCTTGGGCCATGAATCTAATCTTAGTTCTGTGGGTAAGCGTAGCTGTTCAGATATTTTCATGTCACCTTATCTTTGACTAAGCTTGACCTGAGCTTGCATAGTAATTTTGGAAAGCCTTGGTAATGTAACTAGCTGAAGTAGGTTGTTTGGTTTTATTTTTTTTTTTAAAGAATAAAACAGAGGAGCATGATTTTTATGGTGATATTTGCTAAACAGTCTCAGAATACATAAACAAACCCATGTAGTGCATAACTGGAAACTTTTATTTTAGTTGAATGAATATCTAGGATTGATTCTGTACTGAATCATTCAACTTAGCATCCAGAATGGAAGTACAAGCTGCTGCTTATGTAAAACTAAAATATAGCCCACAGAAGAAAAAAGAATCTGGGAAACCACTTCACTAGAAAGGGATTTATCATTGCCGAAGTTTGTTTAATGACTTGAGATTCCTTTTTGCAATTTTATTGTATAAAAAGTGCCAAAGGGTTACCAGTTTCCTGTTGAATTTATGTGCCTCTCCAGTACTGATCATTGAAGTGCTATAAACCTGAATGTTGATTTGCATATATTTGTATGTTTAGGGAATGGTGCAAAATCAATGAAGAAATTAAAGATAACTTTTTCTTTCCTTACATAATAGTCTTTGAAAACAAGAAAAGCATTTATGAGATTAGGATGATGGAACTAAAAAAAAAAAGTCATTGTTATTTATCTAGAATGGATAACGTGGGGATTTTTTTTTTCTTTTCAAGGGAATGTTCTGGTGTTTTGACCAGATCATAGGAAAGACATCTTGCATTTGGGGGTTAGAGGGGAGTAGGAAAAGGAAAACCTCAGTCTGAAAGCTGTTGACTCCCATAATCTATGTTTTGAGCCTAAAATTAGGAAAAAAAACAGTAAAGTTGATGTCCCAAAGTCTATTCAGAACACTTGAAAAATCAAAATGAACAGTTCTGGGCTCTTTTCTCAAGGTGTGACATCTGTAAGGTAACAAGCATGGTGGCTGGAGTTCAGAATAGCCTTGTCTGTTCCTAGGCACGCCAGCCCTGTCTAACCACAGTGTGCTAGACTGCTCTGTGTGGTTGGCTGTCAAAAGAGGTAGTTCTTTCCTCTTGTTTCCTGGTTTGAGATGTTTCATTAGAGATCCCTGTGTTTACTCTGTGTCTGACTGAAAATTAGCAGATAACTAGTACTTAAAACTTATTTTAAAAGTAATCATAGTTAACAAAAATTGCATAAACCCTTAAGACAAACTTGGGATCTATAAAGCTTCCTCATCAGTGGATATCTACAGTATGCTTCGATGTACTCTACCAAAACTCTAGTCTTAACTGTAGTTATAAATTTTCTGTGTTAGTTGACTTGAGAGTCAACAGGCAGTCATGTGCCTCAGAGGAATCTACTGCGGAAGACATCTAGCAATTTTATTTGAAAATAAAATCCAAGTAATGAAGTCAGGCTGTATGATTCATTTTTTATATCTTACCTGTCAAAAAAAAGACCATTCTGGATAGCAGTACTAAGATTTGTAAAGTGCACAAAGATTTAAATTTGGAAGTTCTTGGCTATTGAAAAGAGGAGTAATTCTGTCAAAGCTCATGAACTTAACTGTGCATATATATGTATCTAGGAAATACATACATTACCTAGTCTGCTGTTATGGGTTTAGTTTTGATAATCTGTAAAAATTTTTAACTGTTGGGAAAAATACATGGACTATGTTTTAGGTATTCTGTTTTTTTAAGTATTGTGTTTGTTTTTTTTTTTTTACTGAAGAAGTCTGGTCATTGCCAGAAAAGGATGCATGTTCTTTTTGAAGGACATCAGTTCTGTGCAATCAAGTTTACAATATTTGTCAGTTTTTAGCACGTTTTAAGCATGCTGCTGCAATGCCACATCTATTAGTACTGAAGAAATGCACAGAAACCACTGCTGAGGTGGTGTACTAACATGACACCACACAGGGTGGGGGTTTTGGAGTAATTCCCAGGAATGGTTCAGCCGATTTCCTTACCTGCTTTGTAATGCCTTACCTTTGCATTCCACATGTGTCATTCAAAAGGCAATAGTTAAGTTTATTTCCAGGTGACTTCCCCCCCACCCCCCCCCCCCCCCCCCAAGAGTTTTGTTTTTTCTGGTTTCTGTCACTGCAGGTGCCTAAGACAACAGTTTTCCTTTTTTGGATTTCGGAGAAGGAGAAACAGTTAGCCCTTTGGTGTAGGTGAAAGTAATACTGAGCAGGGATCTGTGTGTTGAAACTGGTCCAGCTCTGGTGGTTCTGCTCTCTCTGTTTGGCAGAAGATTAGTGTAATGCCTATACTGCTGTGAGGAAATTACTGCATTATCTGGGCATGGCTGAAGAGAGTTCAGTCCAATGACATAAGTACGTTAGCATTGCCAAAACATAAGGAAGAATTAAAATGCTCCAGATATGTCTCGGGGGACAGTTTGTCCTGGAAGTGTTTGAATGCTATGTTTGGACACTTATCCCTTGTGTCTCTTTGTCATTACTGTGCTTGATTTGATGAAAAGATGATTGAAAGCACAGCATCATCTACCCCTTTTTCTCTTGAGACATTTTTCTTTGTTTTTAAGTGAAACTTCTGTGATTTCTGACTTCTGTATTTTAACTGTCTTATTCTTCATGTCCTCAAGCAGAAAAGCATGTTGCTTATTATCGCCTCTTTTGTATGTTGGGTACACTTTATGCTTTAGAAGTGCTGTGCTTCTGTTTCTACTGATATTCCTATTGGAACTTCTACTATCTCATCTAGGCACTGAATCTGACCTGTGGAGGTTTTTTTATGGGTTAAGAACATCACACACCTGCGTTTCAAGTCTGTTGAATGTATGATAATAAAATGGAATCATATATTGTATGTTTCTTCCTCTGGATACTTTCTGTTTCTGTTGTTAAGTCAGGTCATCTTCTACTTAGAGTTGCATTCATGAGCAGTGTGTTTCTGTGCTCAGAAGTAGCCAAAATATCAAAATGTAGTCTTTTCCCACAACATAGATTTGGGTGACTTAAAGATGTTACCTGGACAGCAGCATTGCTTAGCTGAATGTGACAGGCCAGTAGATAGACTTTGTGAATCAGTAACATGTTAAAAAATTAAAGAAGAAAAAACCCACTATTAAATTTCTGTTTTTTTTTTTTTTTAACTCAAGAAAGAAAACACTTAGCTTTGCAAACTGATTTCCCACGTACTTGAAGGAGGACTGAAGTGTTTGATGTTACAGCTTTGATGGACTTTTGTTTTGACACTGCTGCTTATTGACCCTCATTTTTATACTGACAATGTAAGCTTTCAGTCAAAACTGTGCTCAGGACAAACACTAATTCCAGTCATCAGGACTGTGACTGGGTTTCTATTGGAAACCAACAGACAGAGAAGCTGTATTAGTTGCACATGTCATGTATTCCATGCGATGAATGTGCATTTGAAAATTGTTGTGTTCATGTTGGAGACCAGTGTTCGATTTTTCTGGAGGGATTTCTTGGCTTGGTTCTCCTTTGCTTCTGTACACAGATATGTGCAGAATATGCTCCATATGAATAATCTGTTTGTGATATTGCATATAATGCCATGTGTATTTCTGCAGATTGTCTCACTGGCCTCCTTATTATACTATAGCTTAAAATTACTTGTGAAGAAATAATGTAGTTTTGTTTGTTTTGATTCTGCCACCTATTGGTTTGCTTTGCCCTCAAGATCTTGAGAAGGGTTTGTACATAGTGATTGCAGGTTGGTGTTCTCTGTTCTACTTAAATATTAGTTAAATCTGTCTTAGGCTCTTCAGTTCCCTTTTTGAGCCCAAAGGCTCCTAGTGTATCAGTCATATTTAATAGTAACTTCCAGTATTTAATAGTATTTTGAAAAATTCTGCAAAGTATGTGCTGCAGTGCTAGTCTGTAGAAGTAACAAGATGCCTTCATTTGACAATATAGCATCCTTTTTGATTGATTGTTGATTGTGATTTAAAGTTGATTCTGATTTAAAGTAAACTTTGGCTGATATTGTAAATGGGATTCCTTGATGAGTCATTTGCATATCTGTCTGAAAACAATTTGCAGTACCCGTTGGCCAAATCTGAGACGATAGAGAGCATGTGGCTGTGCTCTGCTTCATCAGTGTAGGAACTAGGGAGGTCAGTTCTAGGGATATTAGGAGCTAGGAAGGTTAGTTCTAGTGAAGTCATGAGGTGTAGGAAAGGTGTGAGTGAGGAAGAAGAATCCTGAGTGCTTTAGTGACTCTGTCCGAGCCCAGTGATCCTATTGAGAGATTAGGGCAAGGTCCAGGTGTCTGTAAAAGACAAGATTTGAGGTATATCATACACCTTGCCTTTATCTTTTCATGACAAGGGAAACTGGATTCAGATCATCTTTGTGGTTAAAATTCTAGAACAGAATATGTTTAAGCACTTGTGAAGCTCAAGAATTGCCACACCTGGGATCTTGTGTATGCATTACGTTTTCACAGGAATTTAATAGGTAGTCATTGTCCCAAAAGTGTGCCATGAATGTGCTTTTGTTTATTGGTGGGGTAGAGAGAGTGACAATCCTTTTGGAACAAGGATACTATTAGAGCCAAGGGTACTACTAGTGGACCAAGAGACAGAGCCAGCATCACAAACTCTTCTGACTTTTAAAATATAGCACAACAGTACAACAATAGTAGCTTTTGGATTGTAGCTCCGGATTTACGTGACTTCCAGTGTAACCGAGAATGACAAGATAAAGTAACATCTAGCTTCCCTTGAGTATGAATGAGTTAAACAGGTATGTATCAAAGTTTTAATAAAACTGGCTTGGATAAAGTTCCTTTCTTTTTCTTTTCATTTCCAGCCAAAGTATTTTCAGTGCGAGGTTTTTAGTTTATGCATGGCCTTTCTCGGTTGCTTGCTTACCCCTTTGGTTTCAGTTCTTAGTTTATATTAATTGGATTTATTGAGCTTTTCATCAAGAGAGAAAGGACCTAAGGACTTTAGGTTATTTCCCTCATTTTTCCATGCCCCTCTCAAAAAAAAAAAAAAAAAAATAAAATTCATTTCTTAAGTGGAACAAAAAGCATCTTTTTTCAGCAGGATAAGAGACATTTTTCATATCTTTTTAAATGGAGTATTTTTTGTCATCTGTCAGCTTGAAAGGTCATGGTTTAGGCGGTCATTCCTAAGCCCCTTGGATAATGTTTACAGTGCTCTCAAATGACTTAAAATGGACTAAATTGTTTTCAGCCGACAGTAGTAAAGGTCATAGAGGAAATCTGTTTAGTCAGCCTTGCTTGCTTCCTAAGTACACATAGTAAAAATGTGCCATAAACTGCAGCAAGAAAGAAGTTTCAACTTTAAAAGACACTGGAGGCTAAGGGAATGGAATGTACCTCTTGTGGATATAAATTGCTTGGCAGAGAACTTGCTAAGCAGGGGTTGTTATGGCAAACTTTTGTCCAATTGCTGCTAGCTTCTATCTTTTCCTTTTGTTGTCCCCTTTCACGTTACAGTTCATTACTTGGAGACTTTGTGGACTTAGGAGCATATTCTAATCTCATTGTGGGTGCTCATAACTGCTAGAGACTCTAAAGAGAGGCAGGCATGCTCCTAAGCAGGTGGTGGGTGGTTTGGAGCAGACAAAAAAACCCCTATGCCTCAGTGATGAATTTCCTGAGACTCCTTTTCAACCCTCACTTGCAGCTAGAATCTGGTGCTTAGTCTTGTTGTGTTAGCCTCTGTGCAGTATCTCACTGTGAATGTCATCATGTTGATTACAGTGACAGTTCTTGCTGAGTAAGATGTTGCACATATAATGATCAAATAGTCTTACCATTAGAGAAAAACTGAATAAATGACTCTTCAGTTTGGCATGATACAAGGAGTAAGTTTCTCAGCTAGAAACCAATGCTATTGAGCTGATTGAAGGCTTTGAAAGTGGGACTCTTAAATGGTGTTCATGGCCTGTTTGTTTGTCAGTACCTAGTGGTGGTGTCACACACTTATCCAATGTGTCTTATGTCAACATAGTTGAAGCTTGTCCTTTATATATACATTTAAATAAACAGAATGTGCTTCTAGCAACTCAAATAGATTCTCATCTGTTGAATCAGTTGAAACCTTGATATAGATCAGGGGAGCTAGCTGTTGGTTATACATAAAAAATTTCATCTGTGAGCCTACGTTGGAAATCTATGAATTGTAGGAATGAAGAGAAAAAAAGAAAGAACAAGTCCCAGGCTTATTTCAAGTACAGTAGCAGCCAAGTAGCAGTTTGGCTCTTCTGATAAGTTGGAACTATTATGAGCAAGGTCTGAGAAGGTATCTAACTCCCTAGTCTTAATACTACATTAAGGAATTTCGTTGGTCCTAATCTTGATGTCCACTCAAACCTCCTTCCAAACCTTAGGCTGGATATCACCACACCACTCCTTGCTCAAATTCCAGTTGGGCAGGTGATATCTGTCTTTCTTCATCCCCCCTGTATTGTGTATACTTTGCAAAAATGTTTTTTGCTGTTGCATAGTGCCAAGTCACATAAACAGATAGAGATTTAAGATGAAGAGTAAGAAAGATGTTTTGCATGGATTGAAAGATTAATTGGTCTATTCACTGCTGAAAAATATG
The DNA here is from genome assembly GCF_000708025.1 of Charadrius vociferus. Classification (NCBI taxonomy): domain Eukaryota; kingdom Metazoa; phylum Chordata; class Aves; order Charadriiformes; family Charadriidae; genus Charadrius; species Charadrius vociferus. The sequence goes on along the minus strand of NW_009647735.1, from coordinate 3,493,705 downwards.
GTGGATTTGTTCTTAGTCTGATTCTTCTGTAATCCAGATGAATAGTATTTTCTAATGTGTTATGGGAAGAAATTGTATGCTTGGCTGTAATTCATGTTGACTTCAAGTTCTTTATCCAGACATGTTGCAGGCAACTCTGTGGGGGCTCTGGAGGCAGTGAATGATGACTCAAAGGAACCCCTGCCTCCCTTCTGCACTCTCTGTAGGCACAAAGCATACCAGTGCCTGACTGAAGGAAGCACCAGGCATGCTATGCAAAGGCAAAGGTCTGCCCAGAACACTCCACAGAAATCCCTGATGTCAGGTTTGCAGAATCTTTGTATGTACAGAAGTGGGTGCATCCAGCCATATCCAGGATTGAGCAATTTTTTTAAAATTCTTTTTTCCCAGCATGAGGTCTGTTAGATGTATTTATTATTTTGGCTGATGGATGGTCATTGACTTGTAAAAACACAAGTTATGTCAGAGACTGTTAGAGAAAGCTTTGTTTTCTTCACTATAAAGCAGTCTTACTTTCTTTAAGTAGTAATTCAAGCCTCAGCAAGAATGCTGTGATTCTATATGCTTAAGTCTTTGTGTAGTTGATCAGTTGTTAGCAGCCCAGAAGGCTAGCTGTATCCTTGGCTGCATCAGAAGTGTGGCCAGCAGGTCAAGGGAGATGATTCTGCCCCTCTGCTCCACTCTTGTGAGACCCCACCTGGAGTACTGCATCCAGCTCAGGAGCCCCCAACATAAGAAGGACATGTGCCTGTTGGAGCACATCTAGAGGAGGGCCAGGAGGATGATCTGAGGGCTGGAGCACCTCGCCTATGAGGAAAGGCTGAAAGAGTTGGGGCTGTTCAGCCTGGAGAAGAGGAGGCTCCACGGAGACCTTATTGCGGCCTTCCGATACCTAAAGGGGGCTGGGGAAGGACTTTTTACAAGGTCACGTAGTGATAGGATGAGGAGGAATGGCTTCAAACTGGAAGAGGGCAGGTTTAGATTAAACATAAGGAAGAAATTTTTCAGTTTGGTGAGGCACTGGAACAGGTTGCCCAGAGAAGTTGAGGCCTCAGCCCTGGAGGTGTTCAAGGCCAGGCTGGACGGGGCCTTGGGCAACCTGGTCTAGTGGGAGGTGTCCCTGCCCATGGCAAGGGGGTTGGAACTTGATGATATTCAAGGTCCCTGCCAACCTAAACCATTCTATGATCGGGATTCTGAGGAACTGAGTTCTTCCAATTATTGTGATTTCTTCTGAGGCTCAGCCAAGACATCTTTCCTTTTTTTTTTTGTTTTGTCTGTGTACCCTCCAGCACAAGAGTTATAGTCTCTTAGGAGAGGGTTACTTTCTTAAATAAGTCCTTTGCCTACTGTCAGAACCCTGGGTGCCGTAAGTCTTAATGGCCCTGACCAGCCAGATTTCAATTTTTTAGGTAATCTTCCAACCTTGAGATGCTGATTACAGTTGAACAGTTTGTATTGACAGACTAATGAAAAACTGTCCTGTGACAGAAAAAGCCCTCAAATGTTCTCTTATTTTACTTTTGCATTGAATATGTTTAAAAAATGGTGTATCTTAGGTGTAGCTTTTATTCTTATTTTAAGATGGATTCTAAGTCTACTGCTTTGGGTCAGGGTTCTAATAGCATATGCCTGTGAATTTTTATTATTAATGTCAGTCCAACCTTTCCAGAAATGTATTCTCTAAGTTACAGCAAATGTGTAGCAATTAGTTTGTCTTTTAGTAACTGGTATTGTATATAAATATACAAAGTATACAAATACTATTTTTTTCTGTATTTTCTAGAAACCCCAAAGTGGCAGGACTTTTGCACTGGAAGTATCTAAGGAACCTCTTTTCACATTATAACAAAACAGTTCCAGTCCAAAGAACGAATGCATGATACACAATGAAATGTTAACCGAAGTTTTATTTGATTCTTGAGCATAAATAGTATTTTAAAGCTCTTCTGTAGACTTGTTGACATCTAAATTCCTGTAATATATACTGTCTCTCGTTCCTTTAAACTAATGCCAGCTAAGAAAATGCTCTTTGGTACATTTGAATGGTAAGGATCATGCAGTTGAAATTAAACTTCCAAGAAGTAGTTATCGAAAAAGAAAAAGTTTAATGAAGTCCACCCAAAAAGATGCAGGATCAATATTTCTTTTATTGTGATAAATTCATTGCTGAGTTTGTATCAAATATTAATGTAAAATCATTTTGAGCTTCAGGGATTGCTGAGTATTACAAGTAAAGGTGAGTTTCTTGTAGAGAAAGCAGGCAGTTTTAAATTTAAGAAAGAAAAAAAAAAACCCCAAACTAGGCATAGGTGACCATTTTATGGCAGTATTAATACTAGCAGAGGGGAAAAAATGGTATTGGGTATCTGAATAGGGAAGGAGCTTTTTTTCAAATACAGGGGAAGATCTACATCACTTTGTTCTGTATGTCTAATGCTTACACTTGTAAACCACGATACTGTTTTACCAATAACAAACACGGAATAAATATTTCTAGCTATGGCTTCAAAGCAGTAAATATACAATTTTCTTTAGCGTATTTTTTGAGATAGTGTTTTGTTGCAGACCAAGTAAAATTCCATACTACCCAGGTAGGCTTATCTTCTGCACTTTCAAAGCAAGAAAAAAAGACTCCCAAAGTCCCCGATGCACTATAATTTGTAATGCACATGAAATACCCTAATGTGGCAGTTCAGTGGATGCCAGGTGACTTACTCGGCTAAATAAACCGGAAGTGTCTTTTATGATTTGTTTCTTTGGGTTTTCTTTAAGCAATAAAGACTGACATGTGAGTTAGTCCTGTATTCTATATAGTACTGGTAACTCAGCCAGCCTGGGTTTTTCAACACCTGTAAAGTGATGCAGGTAACCTAAGTTGTCATGAGGTTTTTACCCACAGTAGACATGATGTAATTTGAGGAAACTAAGTGAAAGCATTGTCTTCCTGTCTCAGATGGCATCAGAAATTGTGCTGCATTCTTTGAAGTGATGGAGAGTAAGCAGCAAAGGGTGCAATTGCTTAATGATCTCTTTCCACAAAGATACGGTAGCAGACGGGAAGAGCTAAAGTCTGTGCTTAAAACGTGCAAAGTGCTTGCACAATATACAATTATAGAAAACACTATGTTCTATTATGGTAATACTATTATTTCTCAGCTAAGTGGTTAATTGAGGGAATGTAAGTGATACAGCATTATGAAAAGACTGTCTGGGTTTCATCTTGTGCTTTTAAATTATGTGGATTCTTTCTGCAGAATCAAATGGACACTGAGTAAGGTCCTGTGATAAGGATTCCATGGAAATTTCATGTATTTAACTTACTATCTTTTCAGTGTTGAATAAATGCTGATTTGAATGTGTGAATTGTGTGAGTGCCTAGTTGATGTGGTTTTTATTATCTCCTGTTGTAGATGAATTTATGTACATTAGAGTTTAGAGGAAAGTGAAAAATCTTCCTTTGAATACCCATAGACAATATGTAAAAAGTAATAGTGAAATAGAGAAGAAACTTTATTTATATTCTTATAAACAGCAAATTAAGAGTGGAAGGAAGTGAGGAGTAAAGGCTAAATAGTCCCTAAAAATCTGTGAAGTCCAAAAGATTATTTTTCTTATTGTTTAAAACTATTAAAGGTACCTAATTGCTCTAATCTGCAAATGAACTAAGAAAATTTGAATGCCAAACTTGGATTAAGCCAAGTTTAGGCAGGACATCTGCCATGAAAGAATAATACTGTGTTTTGATAACAACTGCTAAGATTTTTTTGTTGCTTACAGTAATATAAAGGAAAAATAATCTTCATTTAATACTTAGTCTTCTCTTCTAGTCTTGATTTTTCTTCTTACTGATACTGTGCTGAAAGCTTAAACATTAAATCCTCATTTGTCCCTGAGCATATAGCCTTCATATCTGTTTTGAATCTCTTAATGGCACTAAGTGTCACAGTTTTCAAAAGAAATAATTCATAGCCATGTCTTCCACCTTCCTGAGTAATTTGAAGTTTAACAGGTGTGTGGACACCAGAGGAAAAGTTTTGACAAAAACATATGTCTGAAACAACCCTTTTCAATGATTCTTATGAGAAGTAGCACATTTACTATAGACTTAAAATCCTAGAGGTCCCAAATGAGAAATCTAGTGAGCAAATCCTGTCAGAAAGTGCCTGCCTGCTGCAGAAGGTCAGAGCCTGTTTAAAACAAACAAACAATTAGAGTCCATAGAGGTTCATTGCTCTATAAATGCCGCGTGGCATTCTTAATTTCACATAACTGTAAGAAATGCCCCTCTAACTTGCATGAGCTCAATTAAAGTACATGTTTTTTCATCTGATACTTAGATGCACGAACTTAGAACTTATACACTCTATTTGAAAATGTACATTTAAATGTAAATGAGGTCACTTTCTTGCACTTCATAGACCTCACTTTCAAATCATGTGTCGTCATACCTATAGAAAACAATATATCTGTGTACTTCAATGTGTTTAGGGCATTTGAAGGTAAAAGTGTGTGTTCTTTTAAATGTTGATGTAGAAATTTTAGTTGAAATGCTGCTTTGTATTTAAAAAACTTATGAATTTATGAAAGAAAAACCTCCTGCCCTTCAGTAATTATGAAAAATGAGAAACATAGAAATTGGTTGCTTCCTCTCCACCCCCTGTATAACTGATCTGTGGCACAGGACTGATGTTTAGTGGGTTTGTTTGGTGGGGGTTTTTTTTGGTGTGGGTTTGTTTTTGTTTTTTTTTTGTTTTGGGGTGATTGAGTGTGATTGGGGTAATTTGTGACCTATAAATCAGGATGACTGAAGTATTTCTCCTTTCCACCCCTTTGTCTCATCTTTCTGCTTTTGCAACAGTTTATCATCATAGCTGGGAAAGTGTGAAGTGAAAAGGATAGGAAGACCTTGCTGTTCTGTCATGTTTTCATCCCTAGATGCTAGTGTGTCAGTGAAATAGATATGCATCACTTTGCTGCGTGTCATGTACAGCAGACTGAAGTCAAGAAAAACCGACTTGTCCAAGCCTATATAGAAAGGTAGTTCCACATAGTTTGTATGACCATAGTTTTTGAGTATTAACTCTTGACCAATTCGACAGTGTTCGGAAACAGTAAAATCTGTGTGCGTGTGTTCCAGTAAATCATTGTTCTGGGATAGTCGAGTTTCTGGCAGTGGCTAATAGGTCACACAAGGCTTTCTGCTAGTGAGCAGAACTGCGGAGTGTAACTGAATTGGTAGATTTTCATGTCAAAATAGCATATTGAACAATTACACATCTTACATAAAGCATGAGTTAATTGAAAACAGTTAAAGTAGTTACAGGGGAAGGTGGCCTATTGGAACCACTTTTAATTTTTTTAAAACCTCCCTTGGTTTTGGCATAAAAGTATTGTTGGGTCTCTTTGCCATGTGTATAACCGAACACAAACGGGACGCTTACAAAATCACTGTCTCTTTCTGGAAAAGTTTGATTAGAACCTAGTGCTACCTTTTACATTAGCTTTACTTAGTAATTCTAGTTTTATGTTACTTAATCTTTTCAATTTGTTTACTTTACATATGTAGTGAAAGTTTTCACACCCTGCATGTGTGCACATGTGTGAGAGAAGTTCTGAGACAGCAGCATGTTCCCTGCCCTGTGTCGCCCTGTGGTGGAAGCGTGAAGCTGGCAGGGCAATCCTTCCCACCAGCGTGTGGAACTGCAGCTCCCTCAGAAGGAGACAAACCATGAGCTGCATGCCTTCCCTTGCCTTTTAGTGCTTTGCAAAAACAGTAATGCGTAACTGAAATGTGCATGTAACTTTTAAAGCTTCTGTTACGGTGATTAAATTTACTTTGGGCAATCAAGTATTCTTTTTATATCTGCATCTATGTTGACCTTTTTGTAGTACCATAAGTTGGTTTTTTAATGCCATCTGAAATTCTGCTGTGCTCCCCCCAGCCAAGAAGTACTTTAATGAAGAAAGAAATATTAATACATTATTCACTTGGTTTATTGAGGGTCTAATTGATCTGTGTGGATCAGGGGGTGTAGACATGCAAAGCCTGCTTTACAAAGCAGCCTCCTTTTGGCCTTTTATACTTCAGATGTAATTCAACACGGGAACTATTAAATGCTGAGGTGAAACGCAAGCTCTGCTAGCAAATTGAAAAGATAGATATTGACTAGGTGTTGTGTCACTAGAACCAGACATTCAGGCTCCCAGAAGTTTTAATTTTTGATTTAATTTTTTATAATGTGGCACAGTTGTAACTACGTGTCTGAGGCAAGGAAAAAATGACATGCTGAGCCATTAGGGCATCTGTATCTACTTACTGCATCCCCATCCATCCCTGTTCTCCCCATCACCCCCATCTAAATCCTGGTTTTATCCCAGTAATAAAAGTATGTGATAGAACCATTATCTGACAGTAGGACAGGGACTCTGACAAAATTAAGTAAAAGATCACTTTAAAGCTTAAATTGTATGACTAATTAACAGGCATTCATGTATTTTTAATGTAAAAATCGCTAGTTCCCAAATGTTACATGTTTGTATACTTTTAGATCTGTTGCTCAGGCTAAGTCAGACTTTGATTAGTTTCTCATAAATCTCATGGAAAAATATTTGCATTTGTTTTTATTCATGTATAGTCCATGCTTTGGTAATGGGTGCAGCCCCATTTATTTTCATGTGAAAAACTTGTAAGCCCATCTCTAAAGGAGAATTTAAAGCAAAACTGTTGACTGATTGTTGGCAGGAGTTGAGGTCCCAGGGTCAAGACAAGACACCTACAAGCTCTTTGAGGTTTTGTTGGAAACTGTGCAGTTACCCAAAAGTCAGTGAACAGGACTAGATAAAGGCAAGGAAATGTAGTAAGCTCTAAAGGGGATTTGCAAGCTTCTCAAATACAAACTGTGAAACTAGCTTTTAGTAGCTGGTAACTTTAAATGGTAATGTGCAACAGCTTCCGATCTAAATAGTGTAAGTTTGGGAAGCAGTTTAGCCCCGGTTAATCAAGCTTCAGGCAGCATGTCTTAATGATCCCCTCCTCTCCCATTACGGCCTCAGTGTTTCAGATTCTGTCATTACCTTGCCAGCATTGATAAACTGGTGGTTTCTGCAGTGTGAAGAATGTTTTAGATCAGGTCTATACTATGTATAGTTACCATTCTTGTTTTTCTCAGTAGGCTTATTATAGAACTCCGATCACGAAAAAATATGACTTTTGATGCTCTGATAAATGCAGTTATGGTATCAGCAGTGCAGTTTCAGTGAGGTACTTCATGTCTGAGTAGGAAATGCACTGACCATCCTGGTACATGACAGTTTGGGCAGCAGAGGAGGTTGTTGTTATATTGATGAGGTGTTGTTAGAATAGATGTAACATGAGGAACCACAATGCCTTTCAGTAGTGCTCAGACTGCTTTAAGTATAAAACACCTTTGAAAACAGGATTTAGATTAAGTAATTTTGGACACCTTGTTATTATTTCATAATTGTCCTTATCATATCCATTTTTTATTCTCGAAGGTGCTGGATTACCTTACCTAGCTGGAAAAGAAAAAAAGCTAGGGGGGAAAAAAGATCATGTTACTTCTGAAAAATTCTTACTAATTTACCTGTATTACAATGTATTGTTCTTTGTAAAAATTTGAGCTGATTTAAAAAAATAACAACAAACAAACCCAAAACAAACTTGCTACAGTGAAACACTTCAGACATGAAAAATGAAACTAAATATTTCCAAGAGCTATTTCATCTTCTGAAATATTTTATAGAAATTTTAGTAGTTCTCTTCATGAAAACTAGATTTCAGGTTCTCTTTGGTAACACAAGTTGCCGTATATGATCAACACAGTAAAGCAGTCTGAGCAATGGGTTTGATACTTATCTTTTTTTTGGTATACCTACCCAATCAGAAAACCACTTACATAGCTGAAGTCAAACAAATACTATTATCTGTGTTTTTTTCCTTTCTAGGTAATTTTGAAGTTTGCTTTCCAAAAAAAAAAAAAGTTCATGTTAAATACAGAGACTGATCTTTAGTAGCTAGAGTGGAAAGCTAGTCTGGGTCAGCGTTACCTTCTCTCGACTTGTCCATGAAGTGGAATACTTCTTTTTGTGGGGCCCAATCTGATACTGAGTCATAGGCTCCTTTGAGCACTGATGAAGAGCTCACTGTTCCTGTTAAAAGCTGAGATAACTGTTGTCCTACAAATGCACTAATCTATAGGATCAGATTATTTGCAACTAAAAAGCCCGTGCTTCAGCAAATGAAACAAAAATAACAGATCATAATAGGGTGTTTGCATCTTCCTTAGGAATAGCAACTGAGAGGCCACAGTTGTTAAGAAGTAACAAGCACTGGTTTTAGTATCCTCAGATATAAATTTATGGCAGTAGTGGTATTTTCATGCTGTCATAGCAACAGATGAATATAGGAAGATAAATACATAAAAGATAAGACTGGAAGGCAAGGGTGGGGGAAGAAAAGGCTGGAAATAGTAGTATGGATAGCCAAATCTGGTGTCAGCTTGACACAAATGGAATAAATCTGCAGATGTTGTGGTAGAAAGAGAATGGGCAGCAAATGGTTCAGCTGTGTTGATAGAGATTGTTTACTTAAGCTGTACTGTCTCCTTGTGATCCCGTGAGAGTCATATGAGGCTATTTCTACAAGTGAATCAGTATTTAGAGGTTTTTACTACTTTCCCCCCCCTTACAAGGATCCATAAAGAAATGCTAAGCTATTCCTAGTGGAATTAGGGTCGCAAAGAAAATGGAAACCTCCATTTCTGGAGACCCAGCCATTACTTGCAAAGTAAAACTGCATTTTTCCAGGTCTTTAAACCAAAAACAAACAAGAAAACTGAATTTACTTATCTAAAGTTATGAGAGCAAAGCTCTCTTAGAATAAATATTAATTCCCCTTCTGCTCTCAAATTCTTAAGGACTTAATATTATTTAGGTATGTTTTAGAGCTGATACTCCGAGGCACTTCACCTCTGCTTTTTCCATAGTGGGATGCTACTCAAGGAATGGCTCTGTAAGGTCCTTGGAATCAGTTCAGGGTCATCTATAACAACTAGGCATGTGGGCATACAAAGTAATACTAATTAGACCACCCAAAAACCAGTTTTGGGTAAACAAATTTACATCAAATATGTTTCCAATACCTTAATTAGGTTTCTGTCACTTTGCCCTAATGGCTGAAAACCTCAGTCTCCTGCTAGCAGTAGAATTTAGAGTGTCCTTGCACTGCTGTCTGCCTGGGGTGTTTTGCCCTCACTCTGGTTGTTATTTCACATTTTGGTATACCTGAGCATTAATCGTTTAGTTATTCATTAGCAGAAATAAACTCGACATTTGTTGATCAAACTTGAATTGAAAGGGACTGGACAAGCATTTTAACAAGCAGTCCTAAACAAATTTTCTAGTCCTCTGGATCAATGAATATTTATGATTTCATATCAAGTAGCACAGTTCTGAGAACAACCAAAGATAACCCACCTCAGAAAGCTTTAAGCTGGGTGACTGCTTTGAAAGGTGGCAGACTTCAGTTAATTAATTTTTGACACTAATTGGATAGACTGGGCTGGTAATCTTTAGACTGTGTAAGAAAAAAGTATACAAATAGGAACACCACCTCAGGACTGCCTTTGAAGACCCTTGCATAGAAGGTTGTCTGGTATTTACTCCTTATTTCAGATTTTTTTTTTTATTTACACAAAGTACAACAGTTCCAATAGGATAGACTAAGGAGACTTTTCTGAGGTAAAACAGAAAACTTCCAGAAAATGGAATGGAAGCTTAGACTTCCAGAAGTGTTCTGTGATCTGATGCATAAAATAGTATAGATTAATTTCTTCCCCCTTTAAAAAGTCTTAAACTGCTTCATTTATTTTCATACCCTTTTCTTGTTTTGTTTTGTTGTTCCCCCCCTCCCCCCCCCTTTCATTTAAGTAATAGAAAAGTTGTTTTGAATGTATGTTTCTCAAAACACATTGTAAAGGAATGAGGGGTGAGGGGGGATGTTCAGTCTGAAGTATTTTTTTTTTTTTCTTTCTGTCTTTACTTTTGGGGAACCAGAAAGTGTCTGTTTGGTTTGTGTATCATTTTGTGGAGTTCTCTAAGTTTTTCTCCTTCAAACTCTTGTAGGTGCTTCATACCTTGCACCTAAGAGGGAAATTAGGGCCTTGGGACTTCAATTAATTTTGAATCTAATATTAATTTGTTTTCAATTCAAACTTCATTTCATTCAAAATGTCAACAAAACCTCTGTATTTTACAGAGACTGTATGCAGACTTCATGATAAAAGATATATTGACTCAGTGAAATTGAATTAAATACATATTATTTTGAACATGACCTAGCCATATAGCAAAACTAATTTTAGTGTCTTCAATACTGACTCTCCCCTCCCATGTTGTTTTGCTTCTTTTGTACACATATATTTGCCCAGTGGAGGCTCAAATAAGCTTTGCAACACTTTACATTAAAATGTAGGTATTTATTTGGGTGCTGCAGCGCAACTGAGCACTTAATTACCTAACAGAGATTAAAGGAGTCATGCAATACAAAATTAAATTAAAGGGGATGGTTGCTTAGTATGTTAATAACTCTTTCTACAGGCAACCAAAATTACCATTATGTGTAGCTAACAGTTTTGTTTTATATTGTGTATTTCCTATTGACTTTACTTTTCTCCCCATTTTATTATAGTCCTAAATGTTACCTAAACCCCCTGTAGTTATTTAATGGTAGCAGTAAGAATGGTGAATTTTGGACTTGGAAGTGAATGATTAGAAATGCATAGACTGAAAAAACAAAAATCCACAAATTCATTAAGTATGATTACAGAAATTTAAGAGGATGATCCATTGCCCATAAAGTGAGAAGATAATTTTGCCCTTGACTTTGAACACAAGAATATGAAAAACTTTGGACATATCTTTTCATTTGAAATGAAATTATGTGTTATTTCTTTTGAGTGTCTTTATGGATGTAGAGGTGATTATAAGATTATTTTAACCTACAAAATCTAATCTACAGTAAAAATGATGCAAGGTCTTTCAGTACAGCTTTTTTTATCTTTTGGCAGCTTCCATACGAAAGTAGAAGTGGGAGTTCTGTGTTAAATGCACTGATTCCTACCAGGACTAGGAATCTGTAAGTCCGACATGCACCTGCTCTGTGTGTATGTTGCAAGTACAGATTCTGTATGTAAGACAGTTACTTGGAGTTACCATGTAAAATAACTCAGTATGGCAAGAGCAGTGTTGTAAATGTTTCTTTGAAAGTAAAACAACTTGAAAGTAAGTTAAAATACTTAGTTCCTGAATGCAAATCAAAAGGAAAGAGTTAAATTCACAAAATAAGTAATTCTGATATAGTGGCTCTGGTTCAAGGGTTGAGTATTTATGGTGTTCCTCTGAAAATATGAGAAACTATTGGGTTCTGTCCTCTGTAATCTCCCAGGATAGTGTTATTGAGTGTCTTGGTTTTAGATGTTCTAACAAATCTTCCCCAACCTGTTAGTATTGTTCCAGTTTGAAAATGCTTGATCACTGAAGTAGAAACAGTACATCTTAATACTAACAACTACATCACCTTGTACATTGGGTGGAACGTCTGGGTTCTTGTTCTTCCTCTAGAAACCCTTTGTTTATAGGAACTGCCATAGAACCAGATTAGACACCTCAGTCCAGTCCCGTTACAGACAGCAGTGCGTAGAAAATGCCTTTGACCAGGAGAGAGAGAAATTCAAATGAAAATGAGCAAGTTTCCTTTATATCTTGCTTAGCCTTTTGTGTTGTGTGGTATGTAGTAATAGTAGTATATGTATATGGCTATAAAATATGCATACTCTACAACTGTATGTTGTGACTATCTACTGACTTCTAAAATTCCTTTTAATGTCGTAAAAGTGTATTGGTTGGATTAAGTGGTTCCTATGTAAAACTGTGCAGTAGAAAGTTTACTATAAAACACTGCAAATTTAAATGTTAAATAATTTAAAATTAAATTAATTTTTATCTTACATCTTAATTACATTCAAGTTTTTACTTTCTGTGTTTCTTGCATTGTTTCTGCAGTTTTTACTGCACAGGAATATAAAACTAGATGGTGTGGTTTTTTACCTAAAAACACATCTACTCTCAAACACAGGAAAAAAACCCCACACGACTAGCATAAAGGAAGGCAGCAGCAGAGTGTTTGGTCATACCACCATCTTACCCACTTCTGTGAACACATATGTGTTTCAATAAAAGAAACTTTCTCATGCTGTGTCCATTTGGACTACCTTTTTCAGGTTTCTGGATTGAACTTTAAAGAGGCAAAATAATCTAAAATGGGCTTTTTTTAAAAGCAATGAAAGTTCTTTGAGCTTATCTTTGTAAAAGCCAGTTTTATTGTTATAGAAGTTAAGGAATAGAGAGGTTATTTCCATCAATTTTAGTGGGAAATAAAATGGATTTGCATTTCAAGATCAGTTGGGTGCTTTAGAAGATCTCACTGGGTGGGCTGTTACTTCCCTCGGTTTTTTAATCTCTATCTTTTTCTCCAGAAGTCTACCTTCCCCTGAGCGGTCTGTCTGACCTTTCTGCTCTGCCTGTCATAACTAATTACAATATTATCCATTTGCAGTGTGCAAAAAAAAAAAATAATAAAAAATTCCTAGGGTTAAGAAACTCTGGAAAATCTGGGAGAAAACCCAGCATCTCCTTGGACAGGTACAGCTGACTCAATCCTTCTATAGCTGTGCAGAAGTAAAGGAGTTTATACCTTTTCTTTTCAAAGAGAGATATCCACGAGGACAGTGTGAAGAACAGTGTCGTCTGCACTGATTGTTCCAGGATCTTGTGCAATCCAGCAGAAGTTGCTTTATCTGTACAGTGGAGTTGCTTCATTTGAGATTGGAGGGAGAAAGTTACAGAATATTCTGGAAACTTGAAGATATTTTTTTTCCTGTAACCTTTCATGTCCAGCTTTAGTTAAGCTGCAGTGAATCTTGTTTTAAAGTTATTCTTGGAGATGGAAGCGTCCAAGGAACTGATAATGGGGAGTTTTATATTAAAAACAAACAAACAAAAAACAAACAAAAAAACCCCAAACCTCTGGAAAGAAAGGATCTGGAACTCAGTTGACATACCCAAGCTATGTTTAAGCAAAAACTAAACGAGAATTATAGTAGCGGATTCATACTTCCATTCCACAAGAAATATCCTTCCACCCTGTGTTCTCTTTACAAGCAAAGAATGTTTATAGTTGCTGCTGTTCTATTGGAGGGAGGTTTTCATAAAATACTGTATGTCAGTATGGGAATAAGAGTAGTTGCTTAGAAGTTCTGTTTCTTTAATTATTGCACACCTATAATACAAGATTTTTAGTGAGACTTACCATACTTAACAGTTGCTTTCTTTGCAGTAAGAACGCTTGCAAGATTTCAACGGTGGCATATATTGAATGTATCATTGTTAATTAACAAAGTCTGAAACTTGGTCACAGGTGAATAAAAGATTGAAACAAGTTTTACATTGTGTTAGGTAACTTATGGCTAGCTTGGTTTTTAATTTGCAAACTGTCCGTGAAAACATATTAACAATTATTACATGTTAAACAGTCTTTGCTTCTGCCTTTCTAGGTGATAGTTTGTTACTCTTGTCACTAGTTAACAATAGCTTTTTTGATTAGAGGTTTTGGTGACAGACTGTTACACTTACATTCCTTCCTGGGATGAGCATAACTCCTACTACCAGGATTCTGGTGCATCTGCAAGTTGCAAATTTTCTTTTCAGGAACATTTGCTAGTAGTTGAAGACTTTATTGAATGTTCTTGCCAATAAGCTAAGTGTTAGAAAGTCAGCAAAGCGTATGTAATGCTGTGAGAACACTCGAAGTCCTGAAAAACCCAATTGTGTGATATAGTATGCATGATTAATATAACTTCAAGGAAGGAATTCAGTCTGTCAAACATCACTGCCAATTGCATTGATGACAACCTGGTGCCTTTTTGCAGAATGGATTCCCTTACATAACACTGCAGGGATTTGCTGTCTGAGAAGTAGAAAAACTTGATAACAGAACAGCTTTTAAACAAAACAAACCCTGAAGGTTTGTTTTTCTTCAGTAATAGTTTGACTAATGGGATTTTTAAAAATATTTTTAATTTACTTTTTTAATAAAGTAAATGTGTTAGATGTATCATTCAAGCTTGAAACCGCAAGCTCTGGAGGACTCCTGACATTATTTACCTGAAGAAAATGACCTTAGAAAACTCAGTTTGTCCTAATATTAGGTGTTCTTCACAAGTGAAGACTGTGTCAAAAGATCTTTTTGATGTATTGGAGCACAGGCTGTATTTCAGAAAGTAAACAGCATTCTCATGGCAAGCATAAGGTGTTTAAATATTTTTTCCTAAAAGTGTATGTGTTCTTGGGTATGTCTGTACACTAGTTATAAAACTATAACTGACTTGTGACTCTTGGACTAATAAACATTGTTTCTGGTAGAGCTGCTACTGATGTGATCAATTCAAAATTCTGGGTACTGTCTCAGCAGGATCAGCTTTCTACTTTTGGGGATATGTTATTGGTCATACTTTGGAGAAGTGCATATTTAAACAATACAAAGATGAGCACCTGAAGTGTTGTTTTGAGTCAATCAAAAAAGAAGGTATGTTTCTCCAGCAGTGCTCAGTTCATGCAAACACTCTATGTGTCAAGTAAAAGACAAAGCTTTGCTTTCTTTAGTGTGACGAATCTAGTAACTTATTTCTGCGTGCATTTTGACAGTAAAAAGCTCCCATGTCTTCAAGTGCTATCAGTAGAAATACAAGCATGGATTCCTGGTGTAATTTTGAATTCAAAATAAGTTGTGGAAAGTTACAAGCACTGTCAAAATGCATGAAAATTAGAAAATAATTATTGTAGGCTGTGAATAACATCCTTAAGTAGAGTGGGTAGATGAAGCAACAAATCAAGGGCATAACCCTGTGCTATGATGGATGATCTTATAGACAGTAAATAGAAATTTTGGGTTTTAGTAACTGTAGTAAATAGAAGAAAATACAACATAAAGACAGATACTCAGGGAATAAGAAGTATTTTGGTCTAATAGTATGCTGTGGCTTGCAAAAGGCTATTGAGAGGAGTGACTAATACCATAGTTGTTAGCAGCATGATTAAACAGGATGAGTTTGTTTTTTTTTTTCTGGCCAAACTACACTGAAGTCTTAGTAAAAAGAGTACTCCAGGGATCCAGGCCTCTAGCTGGTGGACCAAACTGTTCAAGCCCTTGTCTTGGTATGAAATTGTAAATTACAGCTGTCATGGTAGCTCAAAACAAAACTTGTCAAGGCTGGTGCTTGGACAGAGGAAATCTGTGCTATACTACTTAGTGCTGAAATTATGTGTCCAAAGACAGGATAAGACCGAAGAGATCCAAGTGTCTGAGCTGGAAAGGTACATAAAAAGCAAAGGAAGCGGTTCGGTAAATACTAATTGGATCACAAAGGGCAAAACTGGAGTTGGCAAAAATAGCATTACTCCTTACACAGGTGGAAGGGAAAGATGCTTAATGAAGCTTTACATATATATAGGAGAGATGGTCAGAAGTTTCATTTTAAATTGGTAAAACAATATTCCTGCTCATAAACCCCTAAATCTTGGAAAAATACAGTACAGCTGGTACAGCTGTATTGCTGATACAGTAGCTTGTAGAACACATAGCTTGTAGAACACATAGGTGTATAGCTTCATACATCTTAGTTGGTGACCTGTGATTATTTTCATATTGTGGTGGTCCTTCAATGAGTAAGATACTTCTAAAGTGTTAATAAGCAAAGACAGGTACTTATGACCTAGTAAAAGGCATAGATTTGTGCACAGTGTATTTTGGATTTGTTGAATCATCTCTTGAAATATGCCTGTTTAACTTCATCTCGTGGTTTTGGTAAACTAAAGTCTTAGAATATTCTTAATATTTTAACATGATATACTTCTCAGCTACTGCTGAGACTAGATTAGAGTGTTAAACGGTGATTTCAATTTTTGAAATGCAGTTGCAGATTCAGTCCTTTTTCTTGGCTGAACTGACAACCTTCCAATGAGAAACAGTGGCTTGAGTGAATAGTCTGGTCGTCGTGCTGCCACTGATGTGGCAATCTTCTAATATGGGCCACTCTAATCGATTAAGATATGTGGCAGAACATCACCCCTTGAGGAAGGGCTGAGTTATTTTCATTATTATTTGTCAGTGCTTAGCGATCAAGGAGGTTCCTTTGCTTGTCACTGTGACAGCAGTATAAAGCCATGCCTCATCAGAAAGTCCAGGAGTCTTAAGTAGAAGTGGAGGAAAAGTAATAAGGAAAAGACAAATAATAATCAAATGGAATGTACAGAGTTACAAGTTGTAGTAGGAGGGGACTACTTCTACCTAATATGTAGTGTCAGATGGTGGCACTAAAGCAGGAGGATGGAGAGATACAGCAAGGTCTGGTGGGTGGAGTGGGGATCATCATATGCCAGTTGACTGAAACAATTGAATGGATTGTAGGACAGAAAAGGCTGTTCAGCTTTTCAATATAAAGAAAAAAAAAAAGTCATGGTAAATGTTCTAAAAACAACATTAAAAACCCAACCAAACAAAAAACAATCCCAAATGTCTCATCTTTGGTATTCTATTGTCTTTGCTTTTGAGCTGGTAAAGTTTTGTTTTGTGTTAATATTTAATTAATGAACTTTTGGAATTGTGGCTTCCTTGCCAATATCTCAAAGTGTAATATGTTCTTTAGGCAAAGAACAATTTTTTTTCCAGATTTAATAATTACTACTTTTGTTGTCCCTGTCCTCCTAGGAATTCAACAATGGTAGCTATTATATTCCTTTTGTTTGTATTTAGCTTTATATCCATAAGTGATCAAATGTAATGAAAGAAATCCCAAAACACCTGTTAGAAGTTGGTCTCTAATGTTAATGGCTTCATATTCCTCCAGTAGTTTAAAGAGGCAACCCTAAGTCGTAGAAGTAAAAATGCATTTTACATACCAATGCTTTCGGCAGGCTAATGGTGGCACTTGTAAAAATAGCAACAGCAGTCCATTCAAAACTGCTAAAAATATCATGTGGCTATTAAAGCTTAATTGTCGAGCACTTGTAACTCTGTACAAAGTAAAGGTCTGGCCTTGCTCCTGCCCTTCTGTGCTTGCGAATGTTAATCATTTTTACAAAAATAATTTCTATAGCGCTGCATCTTTTATCAGCCACTATTTCTCGTTACAAAATTAGTAATGTTAGTACAGAATATGTGGCACATTTTTCTTCACTGCTTGCACAGCTTTTGCGGTCGTGGTAGTTCAGTATATCCCTATTGACCTAATTTAGGCTTTTTATATTATAAGTTTCTCTAAGTTATGTATTTTAATGCTTTTCTTAGCAGCTACATGCTAGAAATTGTCAGCCAGCAGCATAGCTTTCTGCAGGTGTGATTCATAAGATGAGGCAATTAGTAAAAGCTAACAAGGCTGTAACTTCATGTTAGGTGTCATAGAGCCTTACATGTGTGCAAAATTCCATTGTTCTTCTGGACCACAAGATTGGTAATGATTTGAGAGCAAATGTTTCACTGAATTTACCATGCTTGTGATTTTCATTAACTTTTAATATACTAGAATGACTGTTAGTTTTTTTTATTGATGTTTTCAGAAGAAATCAAATGGAAAAAGCAGTAAGTTCAACTACTTGTGCTGTTCTGCAAGATGTAATTGCAAAAAAAATCTGGTCATGACTGTATATCAACTTAAATCTAGTTGTGTCCTTATTTCTGGATGCTTTCATGTTCAGTTATAACATTTTGAAATAAGTTCTTTCAATGCAACTTGGTGTCCTTTGAAGAGATGAGAAGGAATGTATTTTTTTGTTTGTGTTCTTTCCCCAAAACCTCCGTCAAGTCATTGTTGGTATCTATAGAAGCAATTTAACTTTTAGTTACACAGGAAAAGCAATGCATATATTTTCATATGTACAGGTTTTAGACCTCATGCAAAATCTCTTGAAGATAGTAAAAACTATGCAATTATTTTATTTACCTGATGGATACCACTGTCAAGAATGTAGGGGAAATACAGTAGGGTGATTGCAGTAGAGCATTACAGAGCAAACTAGTGAATAGTCACTTCTCAGCAAGCCTGCTCAATGTAGAATTCTGCCTGTCTGAAGTGATGACAATTGCATTCTGTTTTAAAATAATAGATGTATTGTTTTGGAAGTGTTATTTAAAATAATCTTAAAATGAAATGCTTTTAGAACTACGCACACAATGAAACGTCTTTCTGTGTTTTTTGAAATCCAAGTGAGTAGACTAATGTGTCCAAAACTTCGAGAAATATCTTCAATCAAAAAACAAAGCTAAGAGGATTTCGGTACAGAAGGTGGAGACTATTTAATGAGGTGATAAACTGAAAGCAATTAAATTAGACTGGAAATATTTCCACACCCTTAAATGTAGTGGGAACTACCTGTTGAAATGAGTGTTATAAATAACTTGGTGCTCCCCCATTTGGCAGAGTTGTTTTGCCACTTAGTTCTTTAATTTTGTGAAGGTTACCAGACCTCCAGACTGTCCAAGTACATGTTAATTCATCTTGTTCTTTTGAAGTTGGTTAAAAGTTGGCAAATAAAACATAAATTAGTTACTAGCCTTATCCTAGTGATAGCTCAGAGTTCAGTTCCAATGGCTGTACTACTTTTGACACAAGTGTGCCAAATGCCACCGTCTTCTGCCTCAATTGGAGGGGAGCTCTGGACCAAGTTAAGGACAGCTTTTATTGAGTAGCTGACCAAACAGAGATGTGAGCATTTGGAGCTTTAATAAAAGAACAGTGTACGTCTTCCCCCTTGACTAAACAAACATGCAATGAGAGTAAATGCAAGCCCTTCCATTTTAATTATCAAGCACCTGCCCATCTTTGAGTGATTATTTTGAGTAAGAATTTGTTTTAAAATGAGTTGTGTTCCAGTGGCATGCAACCCTCCAGGCAGCTGTCTCAGCAGTTAGTGCTGAAGTCCATTCCCAAGTTTAGAAGAGCAGTAAGGAAAAACTCATTTATACAAAAAACAAAACAAAAAAAACCCCAAACAAACAAAAAACCCCCAATCAACAGCCAGAAGCACTCCCTGCCCCTAAATTTATTAGCATCTGATTTTTTTTTTTAATATATGTTTCACTGCAGAAAAAAGTTACAAAACACCAGATTAAAAATACTGGTAAATTGGTGGGGATGGCATGCATTTAACTCCATACAGTGAAATAGCAAAAGGAGTTAGTTCCCCAGCTTCCGTACTTCTGAGTTTGAGCAAAGGAAATAGACCAATATTTTGGCAGTCAGTTCTGCTTTTGATTCCTCAAATGTGCTGTGTGTCTGAAAGGTCAGATACTTTATGTAACACCCACAGCCAATGCTTTAACTGGTCACAGGGATCTGGGACCTGCTGCTGCAGGTTGAAGTAAAGCAGATGCCATGGCAAACATCTGCTGTTTAACTTTGAGGAGGCATGGAGTAGCAGTGTTTCGTAGATAGCATCAAGCAGGTGATAATTGCAATTTATTTAATGGAGCTATGCACCAGGAATATATTAAAAAAAAAAAAAATAATAAAGGAATAGCTGCAGGGAAAATAGCTGTGTGTACTTTGTCAACAGTAGTTAGGTCAGAACAGCCTGAAAGAAAAAGGTAGTACTATAGAGGACTTGTGAATTGCCTGACTTATAAATATCCCATTTTAGATATGCTTTTGCAGTGATTCTTTCTAAATAAAGAAGTGTACTGGGCTTTTACTCTTGATTTTTATGCCCAGGGCTGTAATATTTAATTCTCATCCTACAATTAGACTTTCAATCCATTTGCTTTTATTGCAGTTTTCTATTTTAAAAACCAAGTTTCCTAATTCTCCTTGTTGTCACACTTGCTCCTGAAGTTATGTTCTGGTGCTCTGTGGGTCACATGGTTTGGTTGCAGATGTGTTCATACTGTGCTTTCTCAAGCTGAGATTTAGGGGGACTGGTTTTGGTAATGGTAAGAAAACAAAAATGAAGGCTGCTAAGCACAAGGACTTCTTCACAGGAAAGAAATATGGATTCACTGTTTCTAAATATAATTACAGGTAATATGCTTAATAGGTTTAAGGATAGCTGCCTCTTTTTGAGGGCAAAAACTTACACTTTGTTTTTCTGTCCAGTCAAAAAGGACCAGGCTTCTGGAGGGACTAGCAGAGAAGTATTGCAACTGCACTCCTAGTAAAGCTGGAACAACTGAATGCCCCAGTGAACATTATTTTTCCAGAATTTGTGACACTGAGATAGCCTCAACCACTGTCCCTATCACTGCATGCTGGAGGGGCAGATCTACTGTAGACAAACTCTGGCTACAGCTACTGGCATAGTATAAATTGAGGACATGCATAAGGGCAGGTTTAAGAATAGTTTTTCCCTCCCTTGGTAGATCTCACAAAGCATCTGTTGCTGAGGAGTATGGGAGAGAGATAAATACAACAGGATTCTTCAGGACATTCTTTTCTGTGTTGTGGTGTCCATATCCGAGCGAGGCAGTGTCACAACAATCCTGAATGTTATTTGTGTACATCAATTAAGATGGTCAGAGATGCTTTAGTGCTGGATGCTGTAATGATAACTACCTCACCTGTCTAGATTTGTTATAGAGTTCATCCTTTTATACTATCTAGAAGACTGTTCCTCTTCTTAAGTAATACCCAGATTTATTTATGTTAGTCTCTTCTTTGTGATTTCCAAAGCAAAGTCCCATATTAGAGGACACTCAAACTTTGCAATGGTTTGGGGTGGGTTACTGCGAAGACTGTTGCTGACACAGTATTGCTTCCTACAGTGCTGAGTCAACAATTAGATGTTAATTGCAAAGTTGGTAGCAGGTGTTTTGTAAATATCTCTTTATGCTGATGACTTGCCAAAATGATAAGTTTTTCAGGATCAGTGAAGCTGTTAAGGGTTATGGTCCTGACAGTAGCAGGTTGCCACAGAGCTTAGACTTTATTCATTGCTAGCAAAGATTAGAACAACTATTTTAACCATTTATTTGCTTTCAGAATGATGAAAGAACAACTTCTTCAGCTGAGTTAAAAAAAAAAAGTTAAAAAGAAGCAAAAAAAAAAAAAGGCACAGAGACTGTAAATTGGGGGAGAAGAAATGGTGTGGGGTCTGATGTCTTTTTTTGTGGTTTTCAATGGGTACCATTGCTATGACAGTTTCTTTCCACTGTTGATGATTCATAAAACCTGTCACTCTCATCCTTACTTTTTTTCCATCCTCTATATAGCAAGTCCCTTCACTCTTTTACTGTGGTTAATTATTCTCAAAAATATTTGAAGTTTTTCTTCTCTTCTGTAACTTTGTTTATACATATATAAAGAGAATAAAACACTAACTACAACACCACCACACTACAAATCCATATCTTTTGCGTAGTAGACCTTTTCTGTGATTATTCTTATTCACTGACATAGCAGCATCTCTTTAACAATGACTTCTGTGGTTCAAAACATCTTAATTGGCTTACTTAATTTACTAGCTACAGTAGTTGCTAGCTGTACTAATTCAGTAGCTAAAACACAGAAAAGTTGCTGAGATAACTTGGAAAAATAGGTTTATACATGATGCCATTATAGTTTTAATAGGAGTGGGGGCAGGCAGTGATTTATTTTTTTTCTCTTGAAAATATAATGTGAAGTATGAGCATACCCGATAATGTTATTTTACAGTAGTATCATATAAAAGGAAAAACCACAGGCAGTTGGAAAGCATCACTGCTTTCAAGAAGATAATGTGATCATTAGTTTTAACCATAAGAAGCAAATGATGAAAGGTGGGGAGCAGGTAAATGTGATTACACTACAGCTATCTAAATAGGTATTTAATTAAGATAGATTTTGTTTTTTATAAAGGCAGATTTACAATATATTTTGCAGGTTAAGCCAATAAAGTTATTTCTCAAAATATCTCATAGGAAACTTCAATTATAAAATTATTTTGTAAGTAATTTATGTGCAAGATTGCCCTATAAATGTGCCCAGTATGTTTAATATCACTACTATTATGAAAAAACATAAGAATGTTTAGGTTTTCTTTAACTCCTTTTGAAAAGCAGAACGGGTTAGCATTGTGTGACTTCTTTGATGTTCCATACTGTTTTAAAAACATCTGGAAAAAAAGGGAATTGCTGGAAGATTGATTTTACATTATTTTAACTAAAGTTCTTCGGTGTTTATTGGAGTTGACTTTAATTTGATGCTAATAGTTCCATTGCGATCTGAGTACTGGTGTAATGTAAAATGTCACCAGTGACAGTATTATGCTATGACAGCTTTGTTTCTAGTGTGTGGGTAATTGTAAATTAAGCTAATAGATGTTTTAGCTAGAAGAAAGAGACCTCTTGTTCACCTTGTTCTTGAATGTGTGTTAAATAGATGCAGTAATTACTCATTTTGTTTAAATATGCAATATTTTACCCTTAACGTTGCACTTGTCACTGTCAATAAGTAAGGATGTAACTTATTGCCGAGTGTCATGTTGCTTAACTGGCCTGTTTTCTTGTTGGTTTTTTCTTGTTATTTTCTCAAGTGAAAGCTTTCTTAGCTGGGAAAGTAGTATGTACCCATATTTGCAAATCTACTCAAGAGTGACTTCTACAACCTTTCTGAAAGCATGTTTCATCTATAATTAATCAGGAAGGATAATTCACTATTCTAGATCTTTAACTACTGTATACTTCATAAAAGCAAGTAATCTTCAATTGCACTAACATGGTAGATGTTCCTAAATGAATAATCATTTAACCTTAATTTCATAAGTAGGATTTTCTTGTTTTGCCCTGCATACTGTTGCCATTTTGTCATGACAATTTTTTCACAATTTTCTCTATTAAAGATTAATAAAAGACTTTGAATTAAGGTTTCCTCCTAAGTATATAAATGAAAAGTGAATTGGAAATGATTCAGCAATTTATTAGATGCCTGCTTGGAATTTGTCTTTACATAAAATATAGAAGACTATTTTGAGGAAATAAGGAATTGTTTCAACTAAAAGTTTTAGGAATTAAATTGCTGGATATTTTCCTGATGCCGTGGGGAAAACTCGAGTGCTATTTCTACCTCCCTCCACTCAGTTTATCCAAGAGAGCAACTGTTTTTCTTTATCAACAGCATCCAGAATTAGGTTTCCTGTTAATGTATCTGGATAAGGTAAGAAATATTTTAGTAAAAAAACTCACTACAGAAAGTCAGCTAAGGATTGTCCTACCGCTGGCTTTCAAACAGGACTGCCACTGCACCATCAATATCTAGAGACTGGGTGTGTAATACAGTCTTAAGCATCTCATAACTCTTGTATTTCTATCGTGTTTGAGAATTACTTGCTTTTAATCTTCTTTCAGAAGTTTAGAATATCTGAAGTGTAAAATACAGCATTACCCAATAAAGAATAATTACCATTTAAAGATTTTAATTGTCCCATGGAATAAAAAGGAAATGCATCCTTGGACTATATAGTAAAAATAGAGTTGAAATGTATTTAGTCTTAAAAGATGACTCACATTGCGACTATCCTCATTATAATAGTTTTTTCTAATTATGGGAATTCAGCTTTCACAGAACCACTGAATAATTTTGTGGTAAGAAGGGATTGGTTATGCAAACTAACTGTATTCTCTGTATGTATGATTGGAAAGCTTTCTTTTTACTAATCTTATTTTTTTTGTGTGGAAGTAATACATACCTGTTAATAGACTGTTCAAAAAATTGTTATGCTCCTTTTGGAGCATAACAATAGCATGGCTACTAAAATAGATTAAAGTAGTAAAGCAAGTGAAGGTTAGGACTTACTGCTAGGGTTTCCTTTTGTAGGCATTTTCGGATATTTGAGCTGTGTACCAGTATTGTGGGGTTCAGCTTTAGAGGCTCTGCTTTCAAAGCAGGAGAGGGGAATGAAGACCCTGTTAATGTTAAACCCTTGTATATGAGAATGCTCTAATAGAACTACTCCTTTACTGTGTGTGCTGTCAAATGGTTGAAGTACTGTATTTTTTCAGTCAAAGTCAGGATGTAAATATACTATTCCTCTTTAATCTGGCAGTGTAAAATAAAAAAGATGAATTCTTATGTGCCTAATTGGAGTTTTGTGCTGCAGTAATTTGATGTAAGATTACTGTATCATGATAAATGAAAGTGTTTGTGGATACATTATTTCAAAGGGAGTAACCTGATGTGTCTGTGGAATAGTTTAGAAGGACTAACTTCTGCTTGCCATTTCTGTGAGAGCACGTTACCAGCAGTTTCAGACATGCTGTGGTGTTAACAAAAGTAATTAATAAATTACATAATCTCAGTAAAGAGGAGGTAGTGACCTATGTATTTATATGCATAATCATGTTTATGTAGTGAACATAAATTTACTTTATAATTTATTTAAATTATTATCTTGTAGTAAAAGTATGAGGTTCATACTAAAATGTACACAACTTATCACGAAGAGCTTTTAGTTAAGGAGTTTATAATCTGGACTACAAAATGAGGTCTATCAGAGTTGCATCTTTTGATGAGAGTTCAAGCAGGGCCCTTGAATAGTGTAAAGCCTGTAGTATTCCTCTGGCATACCAAGGCTTGTTGGATTCAGGTTGTCTAGGAATGCATCCCAACACAGGCGATAGCCTCCATGTGAAGCTAAACACCAGCATGAGACCAACAGTCAACAAGTCGTCTCCTTTATTATCGGCATCCTTGAGGAAGGGTGCCTCGGAAAACAATCCATTGTGAGGCAGCTGGGCAGGCAGAGAGACAGTCTTTAAACATTAGGAGAGTGAACGTGGATTTCCTTCCCTTGTTTTCCACCTAGAGTCTTTCTATTTGTAGCTGCAATGGCTATTTCAAATACTGTAAATATTTTGATTCCCAATTAACTTTGAATTTAGGGTTATTTAAAGTAATAATAACAGCAAGGATACAGAGAATGTAAAACTCAAACCTTCTATAGGGTTCAATGTGCTGTTCTAGGCACTGTTACTGCTTTATGCTTATATCTATAGCTCCTTACAAAGTGGAAAGTACTTTAATGGCTTCCATTCCAGAAGTGAGAAAAGTGATGTTTAAGAAATGAAAGATTAAACCTTAGCCCTGAAGTACAATATAAGTGTCTGGGTTTCCGCCATTCAGAATCTGTTCCTGCTCAGATCTTAGGCTGTTCAGCAGAAGAGAGAATGACTGGGATAATTGTGTATCAGAATATTTTTCCTCTTTTTCTGTGTATTACTTCATGCTGCACCCCTTTTGACAACATATGGAAAACTTCAGTGGTGCAGGAGTCTACCAGGAACTTAATTGCCACTACAACTGTAGAAAATGTATGTGCCCCCACTCCTCGAACTGCTTGCTCCCTGTATCATCCATTGCACAGCAGAATGACAATAGGCCCTGCCAATTACGCCACATGCATTTTCTGCAGTTGTATAAGTAGTTTACTTCAGGGTATTTCAGTTTTCTCCTTGGCTGTTTGCTTAGGATAACTTAGTATGAATTCTTAGTATTCTAAAAATATTCTTTAGATTTCAAAACTCTCTGCCTGTGCCTAAATCACACACACACACTTGTGTCCACCAGCCCTTCAGATTTTAAAGAATTTGAGTTATTCCTTGATGGAGGATAATTCTTCACTGATGAAATGCTGATGCATTTGTTAACAACAGGGGAAAACAAGAATAAAAGCAGCAGAACAACAGTATTGCAAATTATAATTCACTTTTTATTTGTCTTGAAAACTGGAGATGTGATTCTGAAGGGAGATAAAGGGTTACATTTTGTTTGAACAGTAAAAGACAAATATACTCTGACATTAAAAATTAAATGATACTGAAAGAGGGAAGAAAAGTAGCTGCCGGATGGAATCTTTTTACTTTGTGATAGACCTGGCTTGTTGGCTCAAAGTAAGAAAGATGGAAAAGCTTTTTTTGTAACAACATGAATGTGATGGATGGTAAGCACAATCAGCAGTTTTGACTAAGATCTACCATCAGCCAGCAGTATTTGATCCCTGTGGGTTCGGAGCTTTCTGTGCAGTTCTGGAATCAGCGTCTGCTGCTGGGCAGATGCCTTCTCCAGTGTGCCTTGCAGTTGTGTTGCCTGAGTCATGAAGGTGTAGGAGAGGTCCTGCAATGTCTGGCAGGTGCCTTTTATTATTTTGTTCTTTCTGGAAAAAAAATTTGGTTTGCACACATAGCTTTTCTGGGTGTGGTGGAGGCAAACCTAAAGCCACAACTGTAGAATGGGCCTTTAATGCAGGGGAAACCAAACAAAAAGAATTTAAAGCAATAACAGCTCATCAGATTCAATCTTAATGTGAAAGATTGTTACTGATTCTTCAAATAGAAGTGACTATGGTCAAAAACACTGTCTGGTTTTCTTCAATGAGTATCTGAATGTTTTAGTATTTTTCCAGTCTTACCGTGATTTTACTTCTAGCAGACTTAAATTCTGAGATTATTCCCTGACAGTGTTTTTTCTGAGCTGAAGTTAGGTTAGGAGTGTATTTCTTTGCCATAAAAGACAGCAGTCTTGCATTTGTCTTCATTCACTTGCCTTTTAAAAACTTCAGCTGACGGAAGACAAGTGATTAATATGAGTTGCTTTGATTTTGTTGAATAGGGCAGTAGATTTCTCTTTCGCAGTAAGCTGCTGAGAAGATCCTGTCTCTGTTTTGAGTATCCTATTTGAACAGTGGCATTCACAGTTTCCAGCAGTGTCTTTTTCTGTGGACTCAGTACGTGGCAGGAAAGACTACCATATAGGCCATAGCATGCTGTTTGCATTGGGAAATTACAAAGTGTTACATAGCTTTTTTTTCCTTTGCTGCTTGCTTGCTAACTTTTAGAAAATAAAAGATAAATAATGATGAAATTAAGCTTTAGTTATGGATTTGTGTAGCCAGCACTTGCAGTCCGATACAGTGATGGGATAAGATGAGAACATGACTAAATAGTTTAAAAGGTAGAAGTACAGGTGTGTAGGATTATCTGAATACGGCCTGAGTGAGCAAAGGGCCTGAGTGAGCAAAGGGCCTGAGTGAGCAAGTACTGTAGACTACAGCAGCAGTTGCCATCTGTGTAAGATTCAGCACTCACTTTTATCTTAGAAATAATAAGTACAAGTTCAGATCTACCTGTGGAAGCTCTGCTAGTGGAAGCTCAATTCTCCTGAGCTGGAAGTGGTTCAGTAGAATGGAATGCAATGAATGGTAGTGGTAGACTCTTGACATTTAATCTCTCTGCTCACAAAATAGATGTAGACGTTAAAGGCATTGAGGACAGTTGTATTGGATGAGTCCTGCAAGAGTTACTTCGGTCCATTTTCTCATTCACACTCTGGTTCCCATAGAGCTAATTTATCTTACAGGGAGGGTCTTGAACTCTAGAATAAAACTCTAGTCTAGAGTCATAGCATAATAGGATGTCTTCTGGCTCCCAAACATTAATGTCGCTTTATTCAAAAGTATGTCAAGTAGCTCTGATTTTTGTTTTTGATGTAGGCAGTCTCCTAGTCAACACAAGTAGTGGACTGGAGTTTGTTGAATTAGTTTAGGAATTTTAAGATATATAGCAATATCAGGGTAAGTATGCTTGGCTGTTTTGCAGCTTATGATGTAACTTTCCCTTGCTGATGATGTGAGGATTACCCTATCACCATGAGTAACTTCTTTATCGGTGAAGATAGCTGTGGACAGATCAGGGCACTATTTAAGGTGGTTTCAGTTTTGACACTCAAATGTGGTATGCTGATTGGGATGTTCTGACACTACTCTGTCAGATGCCTTTCATCATAGTCTATTTAGAGGTGGGATGTTAGAAGTCTCCGTTTTTTTTGCTGTACACTTAGCATTACTTAGTGCCTCAATAAATCTCTATAGTTGAGTATGTAATGATTAGCTTTCCATTCTAACTTACTGCATGTTGCTTTCCTTGTTTCTGTCTTCCATGACTTGGTGGTACAGAGCTGATCTCAGATCACAGGCAGGGGGTTAATATCTTGTAGTGATCTGGCAAGACACAGTATCAGTAATTGTCATTGATGGATTGACCAGCTCCATCACTTTCCCTTTCTTAGTGTGCCAGAACTGTTTTCAAAGCTTCCTTCCTCTGTCTGTTTCTGTACTACCTGTCCTGAGGAAAAATGGACAACTTAATTACCAATGACAAACTATCATGCACCTTTCAGAAGCACTGGTGTATTGTAATGTTTTTTTTTAAAAAAATCATTGCTAATATCAGGAGTTTCTTTATTGATGTACAGTATTTCTGAATGAATTGCACTCTCCAAACATTTTGTAATACCAGTTCAGTAAAAGATATTCTTTAGATTGTTTCTCTTCATCTATTGAATACCATCTTCCTGATTTGCAAATTTAGCAAAATATAATATAATATGAACTGTGCAGTTGTTAGGGTTTTCAGATTTTCTAGGTGTAGTTGCAACTGTGTCATTGCCAGTTATTTTGACAAATGGTCTTAGGACTGAGACAGTGGCAGTGTTGAGAAGATGGTCAGAGAAACATCCAAATATTTGCCAGAAGTGTTTACAAGAGGCTGCTAGTCCAGAATAGTTGTATTTGCAAGAAGACATTGTGTCTTGAAAAATGAATGGAGTTTGCAAGAACAACAACTTGAAGTGATTCAGTAGTTCCCTTACTACAGGGGTCCCAGCTCAATCAATTTCCTGTAAGACTTGGTTGTAAGCCACTACTGTGACATTGTCCTTTAATACTAGATGAGGTGCAGCAAATGTGAATATCTTTCTGGCTTTACTATTTAGATTTCACTGTTTGTGAAGATGAAATGTCTGTCATAAATTCTTATAATAGAGTTGTAGAAAGAAGACAAAATCTGTGCCAAGCAGTCTTGAACAGCATACTACTAATATACTTAAGACATCTCTCCTAGGAAATTTGAGCTCTGTAATAGAAAGTGTGTTTTTAGATTAATCTAAATGACTGCATTATTAGAGTGCAATGGGATACTCTCAGCCAATCAAGAATACTTTTTCCCCAGTCAGTCCATGGGCTGAAAAGCAGACGTATTATCTGGTTCCTGTTGATGGGAACCAGGAGGAGTATAATTGGCCAGGAGTTATCCAGTAAGTTTATGGACGATACACAGATAAGAATCAAAAACAGTGTAGTGTTTTCCCCTCTCGCTTTATATTCATTGCAATCTCAGTTGCATAGATGGGTCCTGAGGAATAGCAGTGCCATATGATATGCAAACTAGTCAGGAAGGGGAAAGCAGTACAACCATTATGGCCTGCTGAGAAAATATCTTGGTACAATGCTGTTTGTGTCTAAACTTTCTTCTTCCCCCCGACTTCTTTTACAAGGAGAAGTCATGTGGCCAGTTGGGAGCTACATAAATTTTTTGTTTTGTACAGAGACATGTGACTTCTGAGAACCATTGTGAGTTTAAAGGGGGAGGGGAAAGCAGTGCTTTGTGGTATTGTAAACTGCAGTTACTGTCCTACCAACACTCAATAGGTAAACTAGCATCTTGGTGCAGGTGCGGTGCTGTGAGAGGACATGGAGCAGGGGATACTGTAGGCATACCTGACACTTGTTTCCACAATATCTGTTGGTACTCATCTGATTTTCAAGGCAGAGATAACCTGTCTAGGTTATCTCCTTGTTTCCACAATATCTGTTGGTACTCGTCTGATTTTCAGACAGGTTATCTGTGCCTTGTATAACTCTGCAGTGGACTTGTGGTCAGGGGGAAAGTCTTCTAGAACAAACACTATACAGATGAAGGCTTCCTGAAAAAAGATTGCTCTTCATAGGACACAGCAGTATTTTCCTCCTGCAGAGCACTTTGGCATGCGCCTGCCCTTCTACTGTACTTACGAATTGTGCAGCTGTAAAGTTAAATATAGTCCTTTTGGGTAGGGAAGAAGAACGGTCTAGAGAGGGAGTAGAACATTTGTATAATGAATAAATGCTGAAACATGCTGCAGGCTTTAATTAAGCCTCCAGAAACATTGTGTCAGAAAAAAGTAGATACCAGCATGAACTGAGTACTGATCTACTATTCAGAGATCATAACCTTGGTCTAATTACATTATTAGTATATAAATTATTGCATGAATTATTTATTTAAAATTAATATTACAGATATTAGTTGTCATTAATAACTTGGAGGTGCCTCTTTGTCACAGAAGAACAGATTAACATAATTACTGCATGAAAAATAGATACTGATGAAAAATTGCTGTTTGAGACATCATTGCCATTACGTTATGTATTTTTTTCTATTCACTGTTCATTATTCTGCATTTCTAGTTATTGTCTTTGAGAAGAGCTGTTAACTTTGTTTATTAGTAGATACATAGATATGGGATATTTTAGCATCTAAAAGAATGCAGATGTTGGTTACTTGTGGAAGGTAAAACATAAACAGAAGAAACTCTGCAACAGCTTAATAAACTAACTTGCAAGTATTGCGGCTACAGTTTTGTGAATCTGTGCTGACTGTGAAATCCTGGTCTCAAGTAAATGACTTGCTATTTGTTTTCTTCCTTTGAATTTTTTTCCCCCTTCATCATCTTGAAGAAGGCGAGAAGAATCTGCAATATAATTAAAGCCATGGTACACATTGCAAGAAAATAGAGGTGTTGACATTTTACTTTAATTGTTTGCTGCCAACTGTTGAGGAATACTAGCTAGACAATTTAACACAGAAAAGGCTTCTAAATTTGAGATCTTCAAAACAAATGTTGTGCCTACGTTGTAATATTTATGCAGAAATGTTAAAACCCCTTATTTGCTAGTGACCTCCTGAAACTGCTCAGAGATGAATCATTGTTGTAGTTAAAAGCTCACTGAGGAGTGCCCCTGTAGACTGACTTTTGGAGTAGAGAGGTCTTTTTGTGCTTGAATCAAAGATTCCTGATTTATGTTTGGTTAGATAAGGATTTGGGCCCTAATAGCAAATACATAACAACAATCTTTTCTAAAATTACTTTAGTGAAAGAAACTGAGACATCTTTCTGTGAGTGGCTCATCTAAATTCTACTTTCTTTTCATTTACTGCCTGCTACTTTACTTTATTCTGTATATGGATGTCCTTTCAGATGTCCTCTCTTCAGGAGCACCTCAGAGTTGGGCTAAATTTTCCTGCAGTGTAATTGCATACTTTTCTTATCCTTCATGCATTGTACATCACTCTTAGGTTTTTGGGTGTGGGTTTTTTCACTGCCACCAAGCAGTCATGTTTCTGTTAATTCTGGGTCATGTGTGAATGGCCCAAATTCATTATTTTCCAGTCTTATCAGAGGAACAGGAAGGTAACAGGAAAGCTATTCTGCCTATTGTGGGAGGCTGCTGGTTTTGGTACAGCTCTTCTGTGAAACTAATAAGCTGCTGCTTACTGTTAAGCAGTTGCATCACTCATGATGTGGCTGATTCCTGAGAAAATGAGGATTGTACTTGTCCTATGTTTTAAGATTAACAGAGGTTTGAGAGTTTTAACAATTTTGACAGGTTTCATTCTGCAAGTTTGGTGTCTGATGATGATAATGAAGTTTGTAAGTACCTAATAAGCAGCTAGTAGATTTAAACTGCTGTTTTCAGTAGTTCACACATTTAATATATTAAATGCTTAAGAAGGGACATTGTGCTTTTCTGGTACAATGATTGTTTTATGAAGTACTATACAAAGTTACTTTCCTGGCTGGCTGAGATTCTGTTAAATTTATGCTTAATATGAAAAATTACTTACACTTTGAATAAGTGTTGCTGAAATTAGTACAATATTTAGCTTTAAAAAAATGAGAAAATCTGTAATATTTATTCTGTAATACTTATTTATTTTTTTTTTGCCCCACTGGTGGTTAAAAGAAAACTGATTTAAGAACTTTACTGCTGCCTATGCTATGTCAAATAGGCATTTCCACTTTGTTTAATTGGCATTTTTCTTTAAGACTGCAGGACAGTTTTCTTGAGTATAGAGCTGCAAGCATTATGTGTGTGTTTGTACAAAATATGGAAAACAGGAACTGTGTCTTGTGGCTGTCATCAGGAGTTGTGTGCTGCTTAGTCACTTGATCAGCTTTTGATCATGATCATGCTGTGATTAGAACTTTTATCAGAAGTACAAGTATGAATTGTGTTAATCTGAAGGTTTAATCTGAGTCTTTGATATTTTGGCTAAGTTACCTGGAAAAGGATAGCCTCTCATTTTCTGTAGGAGCAGTAACAGCTATGTTATCTGCTGAGCCTGTTATGATAGGTGCGTGTTTCACAGATCATGAAGGAGGATTACCTTTTTAATTGATCCCAGCAGGGGACACACGTTAACAGTGTTACGTTAGAACTGGTTGCTTCTGAGTGTGCACAGAAGGATAAACATAGCTACTTCAGATACTTACTGATGAAAATCAGCTTCAGGCACCTTATTACCTAGTTGACTTGAAAGGAGGTGTTGTGAAGTGGCCTATTAATGGTTTCAAGACTCCCTAGAAACTATTCTTAACGATTGGTTTTGGTGCCTATGTGCTGCTGTGGCTCTAAGTTTTTAATATTTGAGTGCCTCACTTCTTTGCCTATTAAATAAGCATAAAGTGACTTTTCTGAATTACAGTAGTGCTGCCAGGTGCTAGGATACTACTATATCAAGGTCTGTGGAAGTGCTATTCTGATACGTGCAAAGATGAGTAAGACAACCTGGGTTCTGTTCTTGCCTCTGCTACTCACCTATGGCATGATCTTAAGCTATTTGTGTCAGTTTTCTGTGCCTTGCTGTGCACACGTGTGAAGGCTTTTTCTTAAAACATAAATACTCACATGCATACAAAAAAAAAAAGACATCCATTCCTGGTAAACAATTTCCAGATCTCTGGATGGAAAATTCTATAGAAGGCAGGGTGGGGCTGTGTAGAAACAGGAAAGAAAATCCAGAAAAGTAAAAATACTTTTGCTTTCACCAAATACATGGTTTTGATGGTTCATCCACAAGTAAGCTGTCCATGCTCAAGTTGCTTAATGGGCTGAACCCTGTTTCTGGTTGATTCTAATCCTGTTTCAGTGGAAATGTTTTTATGTATATCAGGACAAGCAGTTCAGGAGCACTGTGTTTCACTGGGCAGACATTTCTTCTATTGAACTTAATGGTGGAATATCTTTGAATGCAATTGGATAAGAGTAATCAAGCACTCTAGAAGGCATTTTGATAAAAACACCATGAGGTGTAAATAGTTGCAGGCAGAAGTAAAAGTGGTCATTATTTTGCTGTGAATCCATTTCTGCCCAAGACTAGACCAGCTCATATTGGAATTTCACTTAGATTGTAGCAGTTTGGCAAGCCACAAAATGTATCTACAGACCAAAATACTTGAACAAATCCTTATAAATTAGTAACAGCAGAAGGCAATTACCTGTATTGGTCTTTTGGGAAAGTGAAGATTCAGTTAACTGAAGAGCAATTTGATACTGAGGTGCAGCAGAAGTGTGGGTTTGTTGTTTTTTTTTTTCTAGTTCTGAAGAACAGAATTTTATCTAAACAATCTAAAAACAACAAATTGTGCACTACAACATACTCTGTGCGTGTACTAGCTTAAGACCAGTATCTTTTTTCCTTGTATCTGAGAGCTGAGTTTTACTATTATGGTTCATAGTACTCTAGCATTTAGACATTTACCTTGACGTCAAAATAGACAATGTACATAATGTCTCTGTCAATACAAGCCTTTTGCCTTCATCTTAGACACATATACCTTTATACTTTTTGTTTGTGTACGGATTTCTGTTTCCCATAGTGACATGGATGTTAAATTTAGGCTTTATTCTCAAACTAAACTATGTAGTTCTTCTAGCAGGAGCTGAGTTTGTTCTAGATCTAAGACGTTACCCCTTTGCCATTTACTAGATTTGCAGATCAGATCCTAGACTGGAGGAAAAAAAGGGGAATTCTTTTTTCTCAGTGAGGTGTTAGAGTTGACACATATTTCTCTTAAACACAAGTTGAACTGGTAGTATTTCTGTGCTCACTTCCACTTCCAGCACTTTAAAGATGAGCCCACTCTGAAAAGGTGAATATAGAAAGTCATCTAGCAGCACAGTGTGTCTTGTATACTTTATGTATGCATGTGGTCAAACTGTGCAACTCCTCTATGTATTTGTATATAAAAAAGTGGAAAAACTTACTTTCTCAGCATTTAAAAATAAGTTAGACATGGACTATAAACACAAAGTGCTAATTTGTTTACGCCAACTACATGCCTGAAGAGCTTATCTCCACTAAATATTCTTGGGTCTTTGGATTCATATGGACATTTATATGTTGATAATTTTTACTAGGAAAGTATTTCATACATTTAGAATACAAGTGAGAGCACTCTCCTGCTGTATGCCCTATACTTTACTGTATTGTATTCTGAATGATTTCTTTTGAAAAGATTTTTAATTACTCAGAAAACCTTGGCTTCCTTAATGATGAAGACTTGCAATTTGTGACATCACCTGAAAATTAAAACAAAAGGTGTTGTTCCTACTTCAAGAACAGCAGCTTCTGCTAATTTTGAAATAACTGGCAGAAAAATTGAGCTGCTCCATACCTTTTTGATAAAGGCCCCTGAATTTTTAGCTGTATCTGGGAAGTTGATAGACCTGCAAAAGCAGAAATTTTCTAGTTAAGGTACTCTGAATCACAGCGTTTAGGACTCTGCCCCTGCCTTCCCACTGTTTTTCTCTACAAATAATATGTGAGTTCAGCTCTTCTTAGGGTAATGCCTAGAATCACTGGTGTTGTACTGTGGAGACTATTTCTCTTATCAGTCATGGGTTAAGGCAGTTCTTTAAAACATGAGAACCATACTTCATTTCTTTCTCTGCTTGAACAATTTTGAGGTGTTAATCTCTTCTGTTCATGACACTCTTGTGACCTCCATGCTTGATGATGTTCTCTTATTCTTTCCTGTTAATTCTTTTCTGCTTGGCATAAACGCTTATTGAGAACCACAATCCATTGCTTCCCTGATAAGTATCCAAATCATCAGAAAATCATACCTGTGTTGTTTTTTTTTTCCATTCCATGAATATGTACCTGTATTAATCCAAAATGGAGCAGTGGTTTTCTGCTACAGCCAGCCGTCTCCCATCAGCACACCCTAGAGCCTGACATTATGAGGTCAGTTCGGCATATTTCAGACCCCGATTGCCTGTGTGAGAAATGTTGATTGAAATTTTTGCAATTAAGCAGGCAAAGGAAGAAAAGCCAGATTTAGCTCACAATTGCTAAGGGTGTTCTAACAGTGGTGTTTGATCTGGAAGGAAACACAGCTATTCCACCCATTCTCTGTTTCAGCATTCACCTGTATATACTTCTGCATCTTTCTCTGCTTATAAGTGCTGAAAGTGAATTGTTCCATTTCAAACGGAGTATTTTGATTCTCATAAATATTGTTGGTTTTGCAAAAATGAGCCAGAGTAAGTTTTCTGTTAAATGTTATGATTTTTATATACTGTTCGTAACTCAAACAGAAGATCAGTTATTGGATGCAGTTTTCTATCAACCAAAAAGAACTGCCTTCAAGTTCTGGCTTTTGTGAGG
The DNA here is from genome assembly GCF_000708025.1 of Charadrius vociferus. NCBI lineage: Eukaryota > Metazoa > Chordata > Aves > Charadriiformes > Charadriidae > Charadrius > Charadrius vociferus. The sequence continues at coordinate 3,458,058 of NW_009647735.1, read as the reverse complement.
GGCTGGGAGGGGGAGAAAGGAAAATGCTAGGTATGTGGTTATTGGAGGATTATCCCTTTTTGAGTTGTTAGCATTGGTTGTACAGTTTTTGGTGTGTGCTGAGGTTTTTTGTTTGCTTTTTTTGTTTGTTTTGAAAATGGCGAGTTCTGTAAAAAACACTATTATACAATGCAGTTTACAGACAAGTGAAGCCTCTCTTATTCATATTCTGCTACCTCTAAAGATAAAAGTCTTCACCAGTAAGTTTCTCTACTGTTGATGCAATAATTGTGTACAATTTACTTAGCAGTTGTGTGGATTGTTGTTTTCATGTACAGTGGTGGTCTTTGCTATAATCATTGTCCACTGAGATTGCATTTGCGCTGCTAATGGAGTGGTTTCTATATAAAGGTCTACAGAAGGCAGAAACCCTGTTGGGAAGAACTTAGCTGACACTTCAGCATCTTCAACCATAGAGCACTGCATCACACCAAAATCAATCATGGTCTGCTACAGCTGAGCCGTTACAACTTGCCAGAGGGCAAATGAAGAGTCCTAGCGCTAATGTACATCTGTTAGAAGCTCTAAGAACAGTAGTAACTGTGAAACTCAGTGGCTGAAACATGAAATGATGATTATTCCTGTAATGTGTATTGTGACTCTCTGGAAGCTGTCAGGAAAACATGAATGATGCAGCGTCTTTGTCTTTTGACAAATGTAGGAAAAGGCATCTCCCTTTTTGCTGTGTGCAACCTTCTGTGAAGAAGGGGGGGAGGGAAAGATAAGTGACAAAATGTGTATAAATGATTGAGAGAGAAGAACTCACAGAGGGACATCAGGAATAACTGAGGGGAAGGGCTGTGTGGGAGCGCAATTGAAGCCTGGAATGTGAAGAAATAGACAGCAGGTCAGAAGTAATCTACGAAGTGAAGACATACAAACAGAAGAAAGTAAGAGAAAGACTTTGGGATTAAAAACTCCCAAGAAATGGTAGTTGTTCACTAAAAATCTTTATTTTTTTTCTGTTTTAAGCCTAAATGCATAGACAGGATGGTTCCACCATTTTATCAGCAAGTTTGCTGATGATACCAAACTGGGAGGGGTGGCTGACTCTTCAGAGGGCTGCGCTGCCATCCAGCGGGACCTGGACAGGCTGGAGAGCTGAGCAGAGAAGAACCTAATGAGGTTCAACAAAAGCAAGTGCAGGGTCCTGCACCTGGGGAGGAAGAATGCTAAGCATCAGTACAGGTTAGGCGTGGACCTGCTGGGAAGTAGTTCTGAGGAGAAGGATCTGGGGGTCCTGGTAGATAGTAAACTATCCATGAGCCAACAATGTGCCCTTGCTGCCAGTTCTGGGCTTCCCAGTTCAAGAGGAACAGGGAGCTGCTGGAGAGAGACCAGCGAAAGGCAACCAAGATGATTGAGGGATTGGAGCATCTCCCTTATGAGGAAAGGCTGAGAGAGCTGGGACTCTTTAGCCTGGAGAAGAGAAGGCTGAGGGGAGACCTTATTACAACTTACAAATATCTAGAGGGTGGGTTGAAGGAGGATGGAGCCAGACTCTTCTTGGTGGTTCCCAGTGACAGGACGAGGGGCAATGGGTGCAAGTTGGAACATAGGAAGTTCCGTTCAAATACACAGAAAAACTTCTTTACAGTTGGGGTGACAGAGCAGTGGCACGGGCTGCCCAGGGAGGGTGTGGAGTCTCCTCCTCTGGAGTTTTTCAAAACCTGCCTGGATGCAGTCCTGAGTGATGTGCTGTAGGCAGTCCTGCTTTAGCAGGGGAGTTGGACTAGATGATCTCTAGAGGTCCCTTCCAACTCTGAAAATTCTGTGATTCTGTGATCTAAAATAGAAAATATGCTAAGAAGGAAATGTCCAAACCCAAACTTGTGTTCCCACTGAATATGAAATATCACACTTGAGCTTGTGTTGCCAATCTTTAAACTTCCCCTTTGTGCAGTTTTGAGTATAACATGTTATCGTTAAGAGATGAATCTAATTTTGCCTGTCCAATTCTAGCAGCCTGAATAAAGAAAGAACATGTCTTCAGGAATTTTCTGTGTATGCACAAGATGCTGGTGCTTTTCTGCAGGAATGTACTGAAGTTAGCAAAAAGCAGTTACTTATAAAGATGGCTAGAGATAGCTTTGTAATATTTCTGTGAGGATTTCTTAGGTGTGAGCTAAACATTAGCAAGGAGTAAAATTGTCAAGGGTGTTTCTAGCACCAGATGCTTCAGAAAACAGGCATTGATTATTTTAATTATACATTTCAGCCTGTGTCTTTGTAAATATGTTTCAATATAGAGGAAAAAATGATTTATTTTATTTTTTTCTACATCAAGTCACAGGAGTGACATGCAAACATGCCTTTGATAACTGAAATATTTCAGGGGGTGGAAGACCTCCAGGATTACAAGCCATAATTACTGAGAAAATCCTGTTCTTTTTCTGTGATCTATCCTGCCACTTTTTCTGGGAGTTAATTTCTTCTGTAGGCAACTACAGCGCTACAGGCTTGGGGAAGTGTGGCTGGAAAGCTGCCTGGCAGAAAGAGACCGGGTTCTAATTGACAAGCGGCTGAATATGAGCCAGCAGTGTACCCAGGTGGCCAAGAAAGCCAATGGCATCCTGGCTTGTATTAAAAATAGTGTGGCCAGCAGAAGTAGGGAGGTGATTGTGCCCCTGTACTCAGCACTGGTGAGGCCGCACCTTGAATATTGTGTCCGGTTTTGGGCACCTCAATCCAAGAGAGATACCGGGGTGCTGGAGTGAGTGCACAGGAGGGCAACGAAGCTGGTGAAGGGCCTAGTAAACAAATCCTATGAAGATCGGTTGAAGGAGCTGGGTCTGTTTAGTTTGAGGAGGAGGCGGCTGAGGGGAGACCTCATCACTCCCTACAACTATTTGAAAGGACGCTGTAGAGAGGTTGGTGCTGGTCTCTTCTCACAGGTAATTAATGACAGAACGAGAGGGAATGGCTTCAAGCTCCAACAGGGTAGATTAAGACTGAACATTAGGAAAGAATTTTTCACAGAAAGAGTGGTCGGGCATTGGAATAGGCTGCCCAGGGAGGTGGTTGAGTCACCATCCCTGGATGTGTTTAAGAGCCGTTTAGATGTGGTGTTGGGGGATGTGGTGTAGGGGAGAACTTTGTAGAGTAGGGTAGACGGTTGGACTCTGATCCCAAGGGTCTCTTCCAACCTAGACAGTTCTATGATTCTGTGACTCAATCAAGAATATTTAATTTTGAGAAAGTATATTACTCCAGCTGTAAAGTACACTGTTTTCACTGCACGTTGTGGTTCGAGAGAACGAGAAAATTGTTTCGTCACAGAATCACAGAATGGTCAGGGTTGGAAGGGACCTCTGGAGATGATCTAGTCCAACCCCCCTGTCAGAGCAGGGGCACCTACAGGTTGCACAGGACAGCGTCGAGGTGGGTTTTGAATGTCTCCAGAGTGGGAGACTCCACGACCTCTCTGGGCAGCCTGTCTCATTGTTTTTATCACAATAGTCTTTGCAGAAGTGTAGAATACTTGATAGCTGGGTGGCCATAGGATACTGGATTCATCCAGACAGATTTGTCAGTGCTTTTCAGTTTGTTAATCTGGGAATATTGCTGGGGTCACTGTAAATGTTCCTGTAGAAGTGAACTCTCTTCCACTATATGTGAAATTAGGTAATGTTTCAATTTTCCCTTGGCACACCTTCTGAGTTGATGAGGATTCCTTACACATTCCAGCTGCACTGTACTTTGCTATAATTAAGACAGTTCTGATTTAAAAAAAAAACAAACCCGTAGTATCTGTGTTGAAACTCTCCAGATTTTCAGACTTCCTAGAGTTACAGCAAATGTGTATCTAGCTAAAATGAGCTTAAGATGAGCAGACAGCATGGAGAAGCATACAGTACTTTCAAAGATTAATGCAAAATATTCAGGATAACTTTGTACTACTTGTGTTTGGCTGGTACGAACTTTTCAGTGGTGGCTTAAGGATTTTTTGAGGGTATCTTTTGGCTTTGACTCTGAGGAAGTGACAGCTTTGTTAAGAAGGAGAGGGAGAATGTGTAGTGTAAAGCCTCTGAAGATGCAGTATCTTATTCTTACCTGCTGCTGACTTGACTGCTCACTCTGCTGGCTTCTCCCTGGCTTCCTGAGTTTCTGTTTCCCGTTGGGTTACATAATGAATGTTCTCTCAACTCCCATGCTTTCCACATGCCTTCCTATATAGCCTCTTTCTTTTGCTAAAAATGGATGGAAGAATTCTAACTCACTTGTTGAAAAGCTTTACACAATGCTGCTGAATCACATCTCAAAATAGGAACAAATCAAATTCTCTTTAAAAAAAACAAAACCCAAAAGCAACAAAACCTAACAAAACAAAAGAAAAAAGAAACACACACAAAAATAAAAACCAACCCCCTCTCCAAAATCGACAAGATGTTGTATAAGGGTGAAACATTTGTGAATCAACTCTAGTCTTGCAGCATCAATCTAAAAGAAAGCTTGTAGGTTAGTTGCCATTTCAAGAATAAAAAAAATCTATGATGATGTTCACGTAGCTACCAGATGGCAGCAGCTAGCAGTGGACAAGTAGCACAGATACTTGCTAGTCAGAAAAGATATTTACAAAAACTCACTTTACAGTAAATATAATAGTGAAAGCAGGATGATTTCTGGTTGACTCTTGTATATTTGTCTCTTCGTGTTGTTTACAGCTAGACCCGAATGGAAGGATGTAAAGCCCTTTAGCAAGATCTTTTACTGGCCAAATTCCAGTAGCTGTTATTTTGAAAATTGCCTTGATATTTTGGGGACATCAGAATCTTTATGTTGCTGGGAATCGAGTCATAGCAGTCAGACAAGAATGTACTTTATAGCCAAATCTAAATATACTTAGAAAACCAGTCCAAATTCACACTTCATCTGACTCTTCAAGTGTGAAAGCTTATTAGAGCATATTTAAAGTGTAACAGGACCTTGCCAGACTAAAGTTGGAACCTGTAACCTTTATTTGATGGATATTAATTTGCCAGTTCATATCAAAGTTTCCCAATGTCTTAAGCATTGTTTTTTTTCCCCATAATGGAAACTGCCTAAATAGCAAGAACTTGGATATTGTACGGATGTTCTATGGACAACTGATGTGTGAGAGAAATGGAAGCTGGAAAGCAATCAACCTGTGTACTTTTAGATTCTAGCAGCCTTGTCTTTTGGTCTTACTTTTTAGCCCAGGAACTCTCAATGCTTTCTTCTGATGAAATAAACTGCACATAGTCTAGTCTCTTCATTTTTTACTTCATTTCCTCACTGTGAGTAAGACTTCTGGTTTACTCCGTGTGCCTTCAAGGTCCCTGTCCTTAGGTCTGTAAATCTGCA